>NC_060952.1:1813605-1815615 GCF_022045245.1 Lucilia cuprina
TCGCCATAAAACTAAAAAAACAGCTAAATTAAAGTGTTTTTATTCTTTTGTTATTCTAAAAACTGTTGAAAACCACATAGTACAAATATTCAAATCAGGGACGAATAGTTTTAAAACGTATGACCACAAAAAATCCTATGCTACAACTTTTGTACAACTTTGGACATTTGTTTGGATCATTAGTTAAAACAACAATAAACAACTTGGTATGAAATTTCAATTATGCGACGATTGCTAAAAAAAATTCCTAGATCGCTAAAATATAGTGATAATATAGTATTATTATAGAAATTATAGAAATATATTGTCCACATGGTGCGCCATGATTTCAAATAATTTAATTTTGACTTTGATTTGTTACCGCATATTTTTACCCATAAGAGCATATTTAAGTGATATTTCGAGTTGTTTAGAGCTTTAAGCGCATACTATTTTAATATTTTATAAATGGTTTTTTCTTGTAGGTTTTTTATCTTGATTTTTTGTCTTACTTTACAATTGTTGTTGTACTTACTTCCGATTGCAATATTTGAATGTGGAGCTTGGTTTTAGATATTTGTTTTTGTTCTTGTTCTTTGGTGATCACATTTCTATCTCTTAAATTGGTCGATTATATTTGTGGCAGGGATTCAGTATCTTTACTTTGGTGCAATTGTTTTTTTTAGTAGATTGTTTTCTTTGAGCTTTTCTATGTTAATAAATTTGTAACTTTGAGTACAAGACAAAACTATGCATGTTTTATAAAAAAGAAAAAGGCAGTTGTAAATGTAATAAGAAAATTAATGAAAACTTATATTTAAAACAAAAAAAATATATTTAATGTTTTTTAAAAAACTTTTTTTAATAAACTTGTATAAATTTTTTTGGCATCAGCTGTTTACACGCTAATCGCATCTAAAAAATGCGATTTTTATACCCTACACCACTATTGTGGGGAGGGTATTATAAGTTTGTGCTGATGTTTGTAACATACAAAAATATTGGTCCAATACCCACCTTAAAGTATACCGATCGATTCAGAATCATTTTTTGAGTCGATTAAGACATGTCCGTCCGTCCGTCTGTCCGGCTGGCTGGCTGTCCATGTAAACCTTGTGCGCAAGGTACAGGCCGCAATTTTCAAGATAATTTGATGAAATTAGGACCAAGCATATTTTTTGGCACAGGGACGAAGCCTATTGAAAATGGTTGGAATCGGTCCATTATTTCACCTAGCCCCCATACAACCGTACCTCCCGATTTGAACTTTTTATGCCATAATTACGTCAAATATTATTTTATCTCTCTAAAAATTGGCACAAATAAGTCTTATATAAGTATAAATGACACTGCAGATTTTCGTAAGGATCGGCCCTTATTTGACCCTAGCTCCCATACAAACCCCCCTTCAAAAAATGTCTTAAACGTCTAAAATTGACTTGTAACCATTTGTATCGCAATGAAACTCAACAAAATTAACTGTTATTTAAAAATATATCCTTTTCCCAAATTTACCGAGGATCGGCCCATATATGACCTATATAAAGACTCATTTAGACATTTTTGCTTAATATTTGCTTAAATATTTTGGAATTATGGTAATATTCAACATAAAAGATTCTTTATTAAAAAAATTAAAATATAGTCATGGTGTAGGGTATTATATGGTCGGCCATGCCCGACTATACTTTGCTACTTGTTGCTTTTATAAAGCAAATGAGAACCCTATTGAAACAGAGATAGAGATGTAGAAAAATCACTACATATAATATATCCAAACAAAGAATTTTTACTGCTTCATAATATAGGATTAGAACTAGTTAAATACTTCAAAAAATGAACAACATCCCTCCAATGACATGCTAATGTAAAATTCATAGTGTTTTCACCGGAATTTGAAGCACTTTGGGTTACTTGTTGTGATGAAAATACTACATCTTTTCCACACTTTTTTTTGCTGTAAGTAAGTTTTTTCAGAAAGTCTGAAAGTATTTTCAGAAAGTCTGAAAGTATTTTCAGAAAGTTTAAAAA
>NC_060952.1:1815715-1819687 GCF_022045245.1 Lucilia cuprina
CTCTAGCCTTTACAAATTGTGGAGCTAATTTGGCATTGAAACCCTTCTCAAAGTTGCTTTGTCGGAAGTTTCTTCTAAAGACTTCTTGGCCAGTAACAAAATTTACTTCTCTAGATCTCAAATTATAGGTTCTTTCATTCCGATCACGTTGTTTGTTCATACATTTGGCAGCTCTTTCTCTTACTATATTAAATGAATCATCACGACTAAATTTCACAGATCTATCATCAATCATGGTTAAGTTTTTTAACAACTGATATGTATTACCGTTGGTAATCATATGTTGTCCGAAGGTCATGTAATAGGGTGAAGTACCAATAGAGGCATGCACCGCTGAGCGCAAAGCACAACAAATGCTGCTCAGATACCCATCCCAGTTACTCTGGTCGTGTTTAATATATGCCCTAATAGCTGATAAAACTGAACGATTAACACGTTCAGAAGCATTAGCCTGAGGCGAATATATAGCAGTAAACACATGTTTGATGCCATAGTTCTGTATCAATTCTGCAAACTTTTTCGATTTAAATTGAGCCCCATTATCCGAAACTATTGTCTCTGGCGTGCCGAATGTATGAAACAACTCTTCCTCCATATATTTGATTATAACATCGGCCGTAAATTTCTTTACTGGTTTCAAAAAACAAAACTTTGAGAAATGATCAACCACTATAAAAATGCCTATATTCCCTGATTTAGAACGCGGATATGGTCCTAAGAAGTCAATATAAAGCTTCTGGAAAAACCGAAATGTTTCGCTTGTCTTACCCAGCGGTGGTCTCATCACGAAATTTGGGTGTTTTGTACCCTTACATACCTCGCACGAATTCACATAGTTTTTCACGTCATTAACCAGGTTTGGCCAAAAGTAAAAACGTCGAATGCGCTCTAACATCTTGTTAATACCATTATGTGCTGACAGATGACTATCATGAGCCTTTTGAAGAACGTCTCCTACTAACTCTTTGGGAACCCAAAGCTTCCAGGCGAGATCGTCCTGCACTTGTTCACCTGAACAGTGCTCTGTTCGTCGGTACAAGTATCCGTCCATTATCCTAAGGTCAGGTGTCTTATCTATATTCTTCCTAATTCTGTCTAATAATTCGTTATAGTCCGTACCTTTAAAATAACTCGAATTTAAATCAATAAAAACTCCAGAATCATCTAACACGGCCAATTGCATTCCCACTACTTCTGACAAATCTTCGGTATTGGTACGCGAAAGTGCATCCGGAACCACATTTTGACATCCCTTCCGGTGTTCTATTTTAAAAGTGAAACCCTGAAGTTTCAAAGCCCATCTTGCCAACCGTGAACTAAGGTCTGTTTGGGACATGAGCCACTTTAGTGATGCATGATCTGTAATCACTGTGAACTCATGTCCTTCCACATATGCCCGAAATTTTTTAATACTTAGCATTGCTGCTAAGCACTCCTGTTCGGTCACTGAATAGTTACGTTGGGCTTGGTTGAGTTTCTTTGACATGAAGGCAATAGGAAACTCTTCACCCTCCGCAGTTTTCTGGACCAGTACACTTCCTATTCCAGTGTTACTTGCATCACAATGTATGTAAAAAGGCTTTGTGAAGTCTGGACTATGTAACACTGGGGCTGTGGTCAAGATGGTTTTCAAATCTTCAAAGGCTTTCTGAGCTTCATCATTCCAAGAGAATTTCCGATTAGTTTTTAGTAAATTTGTCAAGGGAGCGGTTACGGAAGCGTAGTTTCGGATGAACTTCCGGTACCAACCGGACATGCCTAAAAATCTTCGTATCTGCTTTACAGATTTTGGTACTGGGAAGTCTACAATTGCCGAAACTTTCTCCGGATCTGTCCTGATAACACCATTGCCAACTAAGTGGCCAAGATAGCGGACCTCTGTCACACAAAATTTGGATTTTTCCACATTAATAGTCAGTCCTGCTGCTCGAATGTGATGAGCAACCTCTCGCAACACGTGCAAATGCCTCTCGAATGTGTCAGACACAATGAGCAAATCGTCCAGATAAACGAACACTTCTGCTCTCAATGCTGCTGGCACCACTTTGTCCATTAACCTTGACATGGTTTGGGGCGCATTACAAAGGCCAAAAGGCATGACCTTGTAATGGTACAAAGGGCGACCAGGAACAGAGAATGCCGTTTTATCTTTCGACGATTTGTCGAGAGGTATTTGCCAGAAGGCATCCTTCAAGTCAAGACTCGTGATAAACTCTGCCTTAGGCAAACGCGACAAAATACCATCAATCATTGGTAGGGGATAAGCGTCTTTGACTGTTAACGAATTAACTTTTCGACTATCGAGACACAAACGTATTTTACCAGGTTTACGTACGAGTACGATAGGTGAGGACCAAGGGCTTTCAGATTCCTCAATCACGTCCAACTCCAACATCCGGTCAAGTTCGGCATATATAAGTTTTTCAATGGCCGGTGAGACGGGAAAGTGCCGTTGTTTAACCGGAGTAGAGTTTCCTACATCTATGACGTGTGATATTACACTCGTACGACCTAAACCTTCTTTTGCAAATGACGGAAATAAGTTTATGGCCACAAGTAATTGTTGTTTTTGACCATCAGTTAGTGGTCTTTGATCAGATAGTTCAGAAACCGAATTAGAAAACAATGTTGAATTTAGACTAGATTCAATACCAAAGGGTAAAAGATCAAATAACCGCCAAAAGTCAATACCAAGGTAAAGATTCTGAGAGAGATTAGGGACAATGTATAACGTAATTTGTTTAGTAATATTCCGAAACTCAATATTGGTTTCTATGAAACCGGAAACATTTTGTGTTTTCCCATCTGCCGTTTTTACACCAGATCTAATCTTCTTAAAATAAATACCAGAATTCAAAAACTCTCTTGCGGCATCTGCACCTAAGCAGCTTACCGATGCACCTGTGTCTAGTAATCCGGTAAATTTTTTCCCAAATATTTGTACATCGGCATAAGGTCTAATATCGTGAGGTTTATCATAAATGGTACTCAAGAGATTTCGTCGGGTATTACCTACTGACTTCCAGAATTTTTTAATTCGTTCAGTTGAACGTATTTGACGCTTAGATGGACTTTCTTCATTAAATATTTCCGCCCGTTTAGCATTATATTCTGCCAATCTTACATGAAATGGCTTAAGATATGTGGGCGTTAACATGGGTTTAGTTTGCGATATAGGGATATTTACAACTGAATTGGAATCATATTCAGACAGTGTATTATATGTGTCGCTATCATGAATGACTTTTTTGGAAGGAAATGTTGTTCTAGAAAAATCTGAAAAGTTGACAAAATTGGGAAGAATAACTCTTGAAATAGGGGATTTATCGAAATGTTCAATTGAAATCTCTTGTGGGCTGTGAGTTAGTCGGTGTTGGTGCTGGTCGAATGAGTTGGTTTGAGTGCACTTTTCTGTGCACCGGATCTCAAGTTTTTTGGCGAATTACAATCTGAGCACTGAGGCTTATAAACGTTAGCAGCACCACAACCATAGCAAAATATACGCCTTTCCTGTAAACAATCTTGATACCGATGACCAGACTGTCGACAGTTCCAGCATATCAAAGCAATTGCGGACAAATCCTCATTGGGCAATGGCTCTAAATCTTCGGTATCAAACTCACTAAGATACTTTCTATTCAATGGTTTATGGCTAGTTTGTTTACGACCGATATCTTGCAAGAAAAATTCTCGTCTTCTACATATATCCCGAAGATCTGAAACTGTATCAATTTTTATATTTAAAATTTCATGCTGAATTTCGGTTAAAAGATTTCGGCGTAAGATCTCAACAAGAACTTTTTCTGATAGTGGTTCACATAATCGATCAGCAATGTCAACAATTGCTTCATAAAACAAATCAAATGATTCGCCCACCCTCTGCTTACGATCGCGTATCATTTCACGATAGTCTACATCGGTTCTGGAGTCCTTATATTGTTTTCGCAAGGCCACACATAATTCGGGCCACCT
>NC_060952.1:1819787-1821128 GCF_022045245.1 Lucilia cuprina
TACATTTGTTTATACAAATAATGTTACATTTATTAATAACAATTTTAACATTTGATGAGAGTGTATAGTGGGACTGAAACATTAATCAACAAGATAAGAGAAGAAGAAAGGAAAATTTGAATAATGAAACTAAGGAAATTATATAAATTTATCATCTAAATACAAATAAAAACTGATCAATACATACATTATCATCAATACTATACCTACATTCTACTAATCTGGTACAAAGAGTTCCTGTGAAAGTACTTTCATCGATGGAGCACAGACACCAATGTAAGTTGATATTCTAATTTTCTAATTTCCTTTGTTTACAGAAATTTAACGAAGCATAAAACATGGCATAAATTTACATTTGTCACTTAACATTGCCTTTTATCTTAAAAGGTAATGCTGTTCATTACATTTTGTCACCTATGTTAATTACATGCACTAATGATATTAACAGAATTATATATTGAACTGTTAATAATATCTGTTAAGGAAAACGTTATATTGAATGTTGATTATAAATAGTGACAGATATAAATTTATGGAATCTGAGGTAAAATATCCCAAATTTTATTAAAAATTTGAATTGGAATTTAAAAATCCTTTCAGATAATACCAAATTCATTGGTTAAAATTGTTAAATTTGGTTATTAAATTTAATTTTTATAAATAATTACTTAAAAATTGCATAACGGTACACAAAATATAGAGTTTTGTAAAGTTCAATGAACTTTATAAGATTTATACCGTTAATTGGTTATTCACCAAATTGTGGTGAAAACTTTAAAAGTTTTGTGTTGTTTTTTTTTAACAAATAGATAAAACTAACTTTGTTTATTTAATTGGTTTGCAATTAATTTAAAGTAAACAAAACAATACTTTTGTCTAAATGAAAATAATATGCATTTAAATGAATAATTCTCGTTTTTTTAATCACAATCTTATCACAACATTATCGTTATAATATATTATTTAAACAAATAATTTTGTTTGCATCATAATTTACACTCTGATAAAATCGGTAATCCGGGTTCGAGTCCCAGCTAGACCCTTAATTTTTTTTTGTTTTTTATTTTTTTTATAGCATGCAAATTACCATTTGATTTTAAATTTTTTGTTATATTGTTACATAATTTATATTACATTTAAAAATTACTCAAATTTGAAATTTATTAGACTACTTCAAAATTAAGAAAAAAAACTTAAGGCAATTTGCTTTAAAATCGTTAAAATTTTATATTTTTTTTTTTGTTACCATTTAAATTTTTCTTCTATCGTTAATTTTATTTAAATGTTAAAATATTTCTAGAATTAAAATTCTGCTTATAGTCTTAATTAAAAATTTTTTTT
>NC_060952.1:1821228-1825052 GCF_022045245.1 Lucilia cuprina
AAGCGAAAGGAAAAAATACAAAGGAGGATGAAACAGCAAAATATTAAATCCAATAGCGGTAAGTAAATAAAAACAAAAATAAATAGAATTGAACAAAATATTAATTAATTTTATTTTATTATTTTAGCATCCACACAGAACGAAGAAATTTGTACAACATCTACATTAAAAACCACTGGCACTGAAATCAAATCTATGGACTTGAAAAGTAAAAAATATAAATATATTATTTATATGTTATTGAAAAATTAATTTAAAATATTATTTTTTATTTATTTTGCAGATGAATCCGATGAACAGACTACAAATGTTCTTATACGTTATACTTTGGAAGAACTGAAAGCTTTTGCCAAATCACCAGAATCTCGAAAAACTTTAAAAACCATTGGCACTGAAATTAAATCTATGGATTTGAAAAGTAAAAATTAATATAATATTGTTATTGAAAAATAAATTTACATTATTTTTTATTTATTTTGCAGATGAATCCAAAGAACAAACTACAAATGTTCTTATACGTTATACTTTGGAAGAACTAAAAGCTTTAGCCAAATCACCAGAATCTCGAAAAACTCCTGTTGTTCCATGCCAAAAAGGAGACTGCATCTCGCAACTTTTCGTAGCTCGTCAGCAACATCATCACCATCATTTAACACACCAAGTTGGACAAAATCTAACGGCAATCAACATTCAACACCACGTACAACAATCGTACCATCATATGAATTTCAATGAATCTATAGAATTTGTAAGTGGCAAACGACGTGTTGGAGGTGGCGTTGGAAGTGGTGGCATTCAAAGAAAACATCATGATCATCATAATAATGCAGCCTCTACAGGAAATATAAATATAACTGGTCTCTCAGTTGCTCCAGGACCAAGTAGTGTTGGGGGTAATTCATCGCAAATACAGAAAAAAATGCAAGTTATACGCATTAACTTGTCATTAAACGAAGAAATTAAATTGTCGAAATGTGAAAATGCTTGGCAGCCTAAATTCCTATCCCGTAACTCAAATAACAATTCGCCCACAACTGAAAAGAGTAAAGATGATGATGGTGATATTGATGATGTTTTGAAAAAAGTCCGGGGAATTCTTAATAAGCTGACTTCGGAGAACTTTGATGTCTTGTTGAAAGAAATGACTAGCATTACAATTAACACACAAGAAAAAATGCAAAAAGTAAGTAAAAATCATTTAATACATATTTTATAACCAATTCAATTTGTATACATTTTATTTAAACCGTATCTAACAATAATTTGTTTTTATTTGTTATTCTATTTCAGGTTATGCTATTAATATTCGAAAAAACAGTCAGCGAACCCAATTTCGCACCCACATATGCGAAATTTTCCAAAGTTTTATTTGAAGAATTTAAAGCGGAACGCAAAAAAATATTCAATGTTTTATTAATAAAACGCTTGCAGACAGAATTCGAATTAAATGTAAATAATGCTGATGCAAAGGAGCGTAAACTGCAACAGATTATAAACAAACTAAATGAAACAACCGATCAGCAGGAAAAAATCGAATTACAAGCTGAACTAGAACTTCAGGAGTATCAATTCCGACGTCGTGCATGGGGAACGGTGCGTTTTATTGGCGAAATGTATAAATTACATTCATTAACTGCTGATCGTGTTCTACAATGCGTTGAGTCGTTGCTCGAACATGGCAATGAAGAAAAGTTAGAGTACATGTGTAAGTTACTGACAACGGTCGGTAACGTACTGGAAAGCGGTGATGCAGATTCATTTAACAACAATCTTAGAATGAATAAGATTTTTGCAAAAATTCAAACTATTGTTAAAGAGGCCAGAGATCCTTGCAGCAAGAAAAACAAAATATGCAGTCGTGTGCGTTTCATGATGCAAGACTTAATTGATTTAAGATCTAGAAATTGGGGTCAATCGCCTAATACCCATAATAGCCATGTTACACTACGAAGACGACATACTGACGTTAGAAATAGTAATTTGTCATCTGGTTCCTTAAATACTTACGATAGATGTTCTTCACAACGCACGTCCTTTGGTAATAACAACAACCGCCATAATCAAACACGCAATAAGCACTGCGCTACTGGTTCTAACTATTTCCTACAAAAACCATCCAAGTCCCAATATTTAGGCCAACGTGAGCAACATAGTTCAATGTATATGTGGTCGACTGCTGGTCGACAAGCATACCAATCTAGCGACTCTCAGAACAGTGGCCGAACCACACCCACATCTATGCAATTAAATACATCACACCAATACCAGAACCAAAAACATCAACAAGCTCAACATTGGGGTGGTAAAAATCAAAATTCCAATTCGGATATAAAGGCAGTACTGGCCTCATATTCTAATAAAGACAATCAAAAACTATTAAATCACCTCATAGAAGAATATTTAGATTGTCTGTCATCACGCAGCAACAGGTGGCATGAAGAAGTGCTTAATACTTGGCAAAAGACGACCAACAAACAGCAAATATGTTTGGTATATTATATCCTAATGGACTATTTGCACTTAGCCGCAGTCAAACGTTTGGAAAGAAATGCCTGCGCTGATATTTTAGTATATCTTATGAGTACTAATGCATTTAATAAAACGACATTTACGCGAGCTTATGAACAATTTGCAGTGGAATTTCCTGACTTATTAATGGACGTTCCCAATGGCTGGACATATGTTTTTCAATTCGTGGGTCCTATGCTACATGAACGTTTACTAAGTTTTAGCGACATCTGGAACACAAACTGGCGTAGTGATCAGGTGTTTACCGAACGTTTTATCAATGCTTTAGTGGTTTACTTTACTACAGAATTTGGTGCAAATTATGTAAGAGATTTATGGCATAATGAATATAAACTGGATAGAGGGCAAATTTTCATGAGTGATCAACAGCAATGGCGCCAATTTGTTGCCCTTAACAAATTGCAATTCCTCTACGACAGTAAAGCAAAGCCTGAATTCATAACAACAAATGCTTATAATAACAACAATAATAGTAATAGTTTAACAGTAGAGGATTACCATGTTCAGCGTTTAGAAGTACTTTTAAGTTCACCTAATTCAAATTTAGCATTAGATTATATTAACACAAATGTAAATATAAATATTAATTTTCTAAAAAATCTAACACGATTCCTCTGTGATTATGCCACCACAATGAAAACGACTCTGTCGGGCTCATCTTCGGTAAGTAAAAACAGTAGTACCTGCAGCAACACCAGTAGCAGGAGTAGTTTACAAAACACAGAATTACTTAGTAATAGTAACAATGCCAGAAAAGCCCAGCTAAATGGTAATACATTTCGAAAAAATTGTTTACCGCTTTTACGATTATGCCTTGACGCCCATGAAGATTATGAGTTGGCATGTATCGACTCTGTCGTAGATAACATACAACAGGAGTACGATGCAAACACAGCCAACGAACTAATCTGTGGTATTTTTGATATTCTTTACGATTGTGAGGTTATAGCAAAGGAGTCCTTTGAAAAGTGGTATAACATAAGACAACAAAATAAACAAGAACAAAAAAAACATGCAGTGAACTCAAAGAAACAAATAAAACGACCATTAAGTGCTCATCTAGAGGCATACATGCAAAAACTACTTTAACAAAAAGTAAATTAGATACAAATAAGAATTTAAAACAAAATTAAAAATATACATTAAAAGAAAAACAAAACAAAGAACAAACAAATTATTTATAGACTGCAAGTTTCTTTCCTTTATTTCTAATAGATTTTGTCAAGATCCTTACACTACACAACTTATATTAAACAATTTAAATACAAATTCGAAATTCAATTTCAATTCAAATT
>NC_060952.1:1825152-1837979 GCF_022045245.1 Lucilia cuprina
TATAGTCTAGTCTATAGTCTAGTCTATAGTCTAGTCTATAGTCTAGTCTATAGTCTAGTTTATAGTCTAGTCTATAGTCTAGTCTATAGTCTAGTCTAGTCTAGTCTATAGTCTAGTCTATAGTCTAGTCTATAGTCTAGTCTACAGTCTAGTCTACACATTACGACTTTATTTGCAAACTAAAGTTAGCTTAACAGTTTTACCTAACTTCAGTAAAATTTTCAAAGTTAGTTGCTTCCCTTCAAACTATTTTATGTTGTCGCTAAATTGTTTTTAATTCTTTTAATGTGCAAATATAATATTTGTTTAATATTTTTTATCTTGCAACATGCTGCACAATGATGATGAAACACAAGAATTTGCATTGTGAATTCATTGCCCCAGTGAAATGTGCAAGTTTTGTCATCAATATGCATGTGCAACACATTTTTTGCTCTTTTGTGTGTCTTTTATATTTATTTGTAATATGTACTTTTAAAATAAGCAGGTATTTATGCTAAATACTTTTAAGCTGTGCATGTGCTTAACTAACTAACACAAAAAAGGAGTTTATCCTTCCAACAACAATAACAAAAATATCATTGTTGTTGATGTGTTGGTTGACATGTTTATGCTGATGAGGATGATGACAATATGGATGGGGATGATGAAGTTAATAACCATTATCATTTTTATCATGCATAAATTCTTCTACTTTAGACAAAATATCATTTGAATAAAAAGAAACTTTTGGATGACAAAAGGAAATGAATTCACAACAAAGTGGGAATTTTACAGGTTTTTTAGAAAATTATTAAGTAAAGCTAAAAATATTAGGGAGCTGTAAGATAAGCAATCACTTTTAAACAATTCTACATGTATCTCTGAAAATAATTCCTTTTCCTTCAAACCACCCTAATTTTGCCTTAAATTGTTGCTTTTATCTTTTGTTCTTTTTACTTTAGAAAATGGTGAATATTTTTCAGTTTATTTTAAATTTGTAAGCGTATTGTAAACTGTAGAAATAGATACTCTTATCTTTCGTGAACATATAAAATTTTAAATAAAGATTGACAAGTGTTGTACACGTATAAGTAGAATACTGTAAAACACGTACTAACACTTTAACAAAATATTTTTTCTTTTATTTAAAAATCTAATGGATTAGAATGTAGTTTTCATATCTTCTGTAATTTTCTAATACAATATTCTTTCCTTGCCATTTTTAAATTCTTTTATCCTGATTGCTTTCTTAATTTTTTGTTAATTTCAAGGTTCTAGCTTTTAAATATTGTAAGTGTTTGGGTGTGAGTGTTTGGATGTAGATACAAACGTCCTTGACCCTTAAATCCCTTATTCATATTTATTTTTATACACATTTTTTCTTTATTTAAGGCGAACCATAATGCTTTTGTTTGGCTTAAAGCCTGCTGCCAGGCTAACCTTTAAATTAACCTTTACGTATACATACATCCATAATATTTTCCTAGTATGGCTCCTTCATTTCGATACCCAGTTTTAAATTAACATATTATTACTCAGGAAGTACTATACTAGCATACAATTGAGTAAACTTTTGAAAAATATCATATGTTGGAGTTTTACATAGATCAAATGTATACCCTTTTTTGGAGCCCTCCTAATATACATACATGTGCATTTTGTACCTATATGTGTGACATGAATGTTTAACTTTTCAGTCGTTGCTGCTCTTGATGACTACAAGATGCATTTCTAAGTCTTTTAGCTAGATTAATGTATGAATGTGTGTTTCCGAGTTTGTCGGTTTGGGTTTGTGTTGCACTTTATTTATTTTCAGCAGTTAGGCCTTAAGGTAACACAGAAAAAAAGAGCAGCATAAGCAAAATAATATGCAAGGCAAAGAAGAGTCCAAAATAAAGTTCAAACTCATATCCTTGCTTTTAATCACGTATAGCTTAGCAGCTAAACTTTATTTGCTCTTTTGTATATGTATGTCTTTATGCAAAATAGACACTTTTAAGAGGTTTTGTTCCTGAGTTTAAAAACGATTTTTTAAGCTTTCGAATTGTATGCATTGAAGTATAAAAACATATTTAATCTCAAAAAAGAAAAGTTATACGTATGTAAGGGAAGTTTAGTTGGCTAAATAATAATTTTTGGTAAATAACATTCTAGGAGAAAATTTAACTTAAATTTTATGTTAAAACAAAAAATATGATTTTTGTATGAAAACTGGATAGCGCAGAAACAATACATACATAGTTATATACACTACAGTATCCCATCGACCACTATTTTGTAGAATATCTTTCAAACGATACGTATCGCTAGTAGGAAACTGAGACCGCTTAAATTTTTTTTTTTGTGTTAATTACATAAGTACTCATCGACAGAGAGATATTTCTAGATAAGATTCATAAGAAGGCTGGTCCTTGGGTCACTCTAATTTACAACTTTTCCTTACGGTTTTGCGTTCAAATTTAAAAGATAACAGAACAAATATATTACTAATGTGCTTTTCACCTAATCGATTTGTTTTACTTGTTTCTAATCTAATGTTTTACACAATAATTCCGTCTGTATTTTTCCGACTATAAAATTTAAATCCAAAAAATAAGAAATGAAACTTCTACATATTTTTTTAATTCTTTTGCATTTCTTTTTATGTAAAAAGCTGTAGATTGAAGGTAGGGTTTAAAGTTAGGAAAATTTTACTTGGAATTCTCGGGATATTTCTTTTGGAAAGTTAGGTTAAAATTTGTCGGCAAATTTTTGGAATTTTATTTAACAATTTTTGTTAAATTTTACTAAAAAATAACGTGCAAATGAAAAAAAGTCTATCAAGTTAGAAACCCTAATACAAACTCTAAAACATGCATTTAATATTCGAATCGTGTACTACTCATATTAGTATTTTTATTTTTGTTATTTTAAAAGACATAAATAAATCAACTTTGTGTATTAACAGCTAGTCCAGATGATTTTTCTCTATAGAAATCAGTGTTCAGCATTATAAAATAACAGGGGCATAGGATAATGGTCATAAAACAAAATGAATAATATTAATCACAACTAAATTAACAATCAGTTGATTTTTAGACTTAAAAAAAATAAGATATTTAAGTTATATTATTTTTAAGCCGACCAATTAGGCAGATACTTATGTACATTCATTGTAGCTCAAATAAGTTCTGGTAAAACATGTTAGCAGAAAAATTGCATACAAAATGCAACAAAGAAGAACAAGACGAATTCCAAGAAAACTTTTTTACAAAAACAACAATCAAACATCCATACATATGTATGTACTTATTTTTATGTGTGTTTATTTAAGTAAGCTGCGAAACAAAACAGTACAAAGTATTTGTTGCAAAACTTAAGTACGTTTTGTAACAACTATGTACGTATGGGTTACAGCAGTAACAACAAATTTATTATAATTTGTTATAGTTAAGGTTACCAGATTATTGTGTTAAGAAGCAAAATACTGAGTTCTTATTGCAAAAATTTAAGAAATTAATCTTTTTTAAACATTGTCAAATTAATTGTATTGCATTTGCTTGTTTAGGCGCCTAAACACATATCCATGTATTTTTTAGTTAAATAAACAGCTGGCCACCTTATGAGAAACCAATATTTAGTAGCAGAAATTTTTTTGTTATTTTTATTGCTTCAAGAAGAATAAGAACAATAAGCATGAATAAGAAAAGCTTAACAAATGAAGTGGAAATCACTCTACAATATAAATCTGCAATACACTTAGAAAGACACACATATACATTCTTTTACAAATAACAACAACTCATAAAGAAGCATCCTTTAAAAACATTACAAATTCACATAAAAGGCCCTGAGTGTTTGAATACGTATGAAAATGAAGCAAGCAAAAACAACAACAACAAAGATTCAAACGTGCATAGAAACGTGCTCAAAAAAAAACTATAGTAAATTTGTTCAAAATAGAGAAAACTTTTGAATCACTTTTTGCGTTGTATTTTGTTTTTTTTACATTTTATTAACTTTTAAACATCTCATTTTTCTTTATACTGCTCTTCTTTTAGCGAATAGTTTTTGTTCGATTTACTTCCTTTAAAATATGATAAAATATTATGTAATACCTTTTGCTTAACATCAATAAATGACGTTTATTACAGGAACTGTTTTTCTTTTTCATTTATTTCTCTGCATTGAGGGAAAATAATAGTTTTTTTATATTCCTTCAACATGTTTTCAATATTTTTTCTTTCATTTTAGAGCAAACGTCCTTCAATCTTAATCCTTTGGCCATAACACACAACTCTCTACTGTTAGAATAGTTTTTTTTTTTAAGCTCTAGCTACTACATATATATTCATACCTACAGTGTATTATATGATGATGGTTATTGTATGGTTTTGCTGTTAGCAAGAAATCTGTATGTTTGTATAAAATATAGCTTTAACTGTGTTGCCAATATTTTTTCGATGTAAAATGTTTACAAGCAGTCATGGCACGTGTGACTTTGCTTGAATTTTCTTTCTACCGTTCGAGACTGGCGAACAGACGATGCCATAAACAACAGCTTGCCATGCAGCCTGATTAGTTTTGGCTGTGCCCATGACTATGGTTTCTAACTGGTTGGTTATTTGGTTGACTATTTGGCTCAATGACTAGATGCTGTGTAGTTGAATGGATGTAGTTGGGAAAGCGAGGGTTGTTTTTTAAAGTTAAGAACTTCTGGCGACGGTACGTTCCACTTTTGGTTTACGGAGAATTGCTTAAATCAGATATTTATCTCTTACAAAAAAAAAAACGCAATAATTGGGTGTTTTATTAATGAGTATTATTAAAATAAACATTGCTACTATTAATAAAATTGGTCCTCTAGAATCTCCAAATAAACACTTAATATCTCCATTTTTAATTTCATAACTTTAACGAAGTTGTACAACGGGACATAGGGAATAGATATACATAAATAATATTATATAGTTATCGACTAGTAGATTTATATCGACACCTCCAAACTAAAACTTTAAACTTTGAGAGATTCTATTGAAACATTTTGTCCGTTTGCCTGAAATGTTTTTATGTATGTCTGTTTAAAGTCTAACTATACTGTTTAAAGTCTTAATTAGTTATAAATTAAATACTTAACTTTACCCATTTTACTGCCGCTACAATCCGCCCTCGTAAGCAATTATTTTTATGTATGTGTACACGATTGTGTACGTATCAATTTATATAACAACAAATACAAACTCACTCACTGACACATACAGGGAATGTCGACATTGCTCATTAATGTCAATTTGATCAAGTCGTACATGCCATCGATTAGATATAAAAATTGCACAATTTTTCTTCATTTTCTCTTATAAAAGTTTATTTACTTTCTCATGTACTTTATTCTACCTTTAAGTTTATGTGCATATATATAGACTAAATTTGGAAGTATATTGTAATACACACACTTATACAGAACTATTTATTCTTCTTCATCCCTTACGTGCTAATGTATCAAACCTCCTTCTCCTCTTTTTGATTTTGTTTGGTTGTCAACAAATTTCATTCCTTTGACTTGACCGCAGCAATAGCGATAAAATAACGAAATGAAATGTTGGCAAATAGAAGTTTCATTTTCCCTTTGGTTGTTTAGAAAATTAATTGTTTTTTTTTATTATTATATATATTATTTCGTTTTTTTTTTTTTTTTGTCAGTATTCTGTTGAACGTTGAGTATTTATGTGAAAATACAAATTGTTTGTCTTTATGTATATTTGCAACAATATTTCTTATTGGATTTAGTTTTGTAGTTTTATATGTAATTAATTTAAACAAAAATAATTGCCTTCTCTTGCTGCTGTATCCTTATCAAAGGATTATCAAAAGGAAATCAATAAAACTGATACCACTTCCCATTAAATACAAGATAAATTAAATGATTTGCCTGGCTTTCTATAATTGTTTTGTAGATAAATACCAGGAAATGTATATTAATGGTTATAGTTTATAAAATAGTTAATCTTTGTTTATAAATTGAAACAATCGAGTAAGCTTTATATTTGCATTTAGTTAGTGTAGATGAGAGAATATAGGACTAACATAATTTATTAGTATTAAGACAGTTAAATATTTGATTTTAATGCTTGTTTCTATTAACTTTTTAGTATGGATCAGTACAATGGATTTTAAGTTAAAATTTTACACGTGTCGTTTAAAAAAAGGCATTACAGAACTAAATATTACATAGAATGCATACACATACAGACATGTATCATATATATGAATGTATTAACAAAATCAACTTTAATAGTATTTCTTCGATTCTCTGTATTTAAATTTTTTCTATGAATAAATATCCTGGTCCTTAATGGTAGTAGGTACTACTGTATTATTTAATTTTTTTAAATCTTCCTTCTGAAATACTCTAGAATTATCATTAAGAGTATTGCATTTTACTTGTAATTGTATGTTTCTTTTGAGAGTGTTTTTATACGTATGTAAGTCTCTGTGTTTTTATATGTATGTATGTGTTAGTGTGTATTTCTCGTTAAAAGAGGATTACTTAACATTAAATGTATTGATGTTGTTTCTGTGAGAGGAGCTTTAAAAAACCTCATATCTCAGAGACCCATACATAGAAAGACATAAGTATGAGCGTTTGAATACAATAGAGAAATTCTTTTTTGTCTTGGGATTTGTTGTGAATTCATTATGGTTCGGATAAGGAAAACATTTATAAATGAAATCGATTTCCTTTTAAAATTATGTAAAGGAAATTCATAAAATGTTATGAAATCAATATTTTAGTAATGAAAATATTAGAATAATTTATATGTGAAGTAACTAAACTGTGTATCTATTAAATTTATGGAGAAAGTTAATAACAAATACATAATTTAAATTATTGCTAATTAAAAATCGTTTTTTTTTTTGTCATGACACAAAAACAACAATATTTCTTTTTATATTCCTTCTTACTTGTCTGCCAATTCTTTTAATAGTAAATTATAAGTCCTGATTTATAAATTAACAATGAATAATTTTAAAAAAATATACATATGGGAAAAACTGAACACTACTTTACTTTTTTTAACTATTTAACAATATAAATATTACAGTATCCTCACGAATAGTTATTTTCTACTTATATTATAAACATCTTATAAACAAATAATAATCAAATGATTAGTCCATAGGCTAGCTAAAATTTCGATAATATACTATATACTTAGAATAGTATAGAATAGTTTATACACTAGTTCACAAAAACAGTAGTTTACCTAATAAAATTAGTCTATTGACATTTGAAAATTAGCATTACAGTAGTTCCCTATTTAATCTAATTGCTCTATTGGTAATTAACAATTTCTCTTCATTGTTTATACGCAACATATTAAATAATTTAAAAATCGCTCATACGTCTTCAGTGTCCTATTAATACTTTTAACTTCTTAAGTAGAAGGGTTCACACTATACTAGCTAATAGGCTAGATTCGTAGCAGTTTCTTATTTCATCTAATATTGTCATGAAATTAATAAATTTACAATTCCGCTTCATCGTTTATACGCAACATTATTTTAATTCATTTAAAAATCGCTCATACGTCTCCAGTATCTTATTTCATTTAACATTTTAACTTAATCAAATATGTATTAAATTTCTTATTGTTTTTCTCTAGTGCCTGTGAATAAAATTACCTAGATGTTTTGCATAAAATTTTCATTTATTCTAAAACTTTTAAATTGATTTTGTTGTTGTTGCGTTTGGATGTGTGAGTATTTTTTATTAACCTAATTTTCTTATCCACAAATAACATGTCATTACCTGAGTGCAATTCTTTCATTCTTTATATCCATTTTCAGTTTCATTTGTAGTTTGTGTTATTGTTTTAGAATTTTCTTTTTCATTTGAGGCAGACAGCTCTCTAGGAGTTTCAACTACTATAACGGCAAAATATAAAAATTTCTAATCTAAAATATGCTTTAGTTTTAGACTGAAAAATGGAAAATGTAGCATGAATAAATTTGCATAAAAATGTCAAACTCTCGACAAGAAAAAAAAACATACTATCTCACAGTAGTGCAGCAAATTTTCAAAGTGATTTTTATACACTCACACACATGTAAACAAATTTTAAAAAAACTCCAACTCATTTAAGCAAAAACTCCCAAATTGGCAATAGCAGAAGGAGAAGAAGAAAAATACAATAATAAAGTTCCAACAAGTATTAAAAAGAATTGAAAACTGTGAATAAAATCAAGTCTAAAAATTGAAATTTAAATTGGCATTATTAAGCTTGTTGTTGTTAAACAGTGAAAATGCAGAAAAGTTTTTTTCTTTACATATTTACTTGGGGGAGTTAAGAAATTATTTACCAAAGCTAAAATTAATTTAAAATTAATCAAAATCAGAATTTTCCTGTTTGAGTATTTATTAATTTTAACTGTAAATATGTACATTTATTTTATATTTACGCTCTAACAAATTGTGCGTTGGCAGCAGAAAATTAAAAAAGTTTTCGAACAAGATTTATGCATTAAACAAACAAACAAAAATAAAACACAAACAAATATCTGATTAAAGTTTGTACATTTTGAAAAACGAAGCGGCGGCAAGCAGAATTACAGACTTTAAAGTCAATTTTAAAACCGAAGAAATGAATATAATGGTTAGTAGCAGATGTTTTCTTTTCAATTAATCACATAATCAAAATTGTTTCTATTAAACATTTTTCTAAGATTTCTGTATAAAGTCTAGACATTTACATTATTATATGCTTCGTATATTCTATGCACATTATTTTAATATTAATTACAAAAGTTTGTTGATATGTTTGTTAATGGATTATGTTAAAGAATTTATATCAATATAATGTGGTTTCTTTTATAAATTCATTAATTTAAACAAATTTCATAGTTATTTTTCTGACAGCCAAGAATTATATTAAACTAAGTCATGTATTTTGAGAGTAAAATACTTATAATTTAAAATCCTTGCAAAAATTCTTAAAGTAAGTATTAATGTTCATCTGAGCAACGTACTGAAACTACATTAGAGCTGTATTTTTTCACCTTATTAAATAAATTAAAAATAAGTCTAAAAGTAAGCGAAATGATCTGTAGAGCTATGATTGAGGGAATGATCATCACAAGTTGGCTATTCCTAGTAGGGTCACCCACTCCTGACGTTATTGCTTTGAGCGTGAAACTGAGAACTACCTTCACCCTATCAGGTAGTGTCTGTTTCCCTATCAAACGGCTATCAAACGCTTTCCTTGACTATTCTTCCCTACTATAAACCTACTTTAGTAGTGAAGAGTACAAATAAAACTATTTTATACTACTCAAAGCCGCACTAGAATAATTTATTTTTAAAAAGTTTTTTAATATACAAAAAAACTATTTTTTAAATAAATTTGATATATTTTTTTTTTTTTGAAATACAAATAATTTTCTTATTAGCCTTTATTCTGTGTTTCTCATTCTACATGAAGACGGATAAATAATTTTTGACTTAACCTTTTTTTAATTAAATAAAATTATATTAAAAATGTTTTTCTGAAAATGATAAGAGTTTATACTTTCCAAGATAATAACAACAACAAGAAAATCATTTTTTAACGATATCTAAAGTTTTGTAAACTAACAAACAACAATGTAAGTAACTCTTTAACACAAACTGACAGACATACTTACAGTTAAAGTACTATACAACATAAGAAAACTATGTCCTTTTGCATAGACATACATAAGTTGGTGTGTAAGTGGTGTATTTGTATGTAAAAATCTTTAAGTAAAATGTCTTGTATATTTTGAGTATTTTCATTTTTTTATAATTAAGTTATCACTTTGGCAAAAATCTACTTCATTTGCATAATTTGTAAAGAGTAAAAATTTAAGAAATTAAAGAGGATGTGATGACGATGATGATGATGATACAGACACAAAAAGGTCCTTAGAAAAGTTATAGAAAATTAACTAAACTGTTTAAAAATAAACGAGGATTTGTAAAAAAAATTACATTACATTAATTTCCTTTTCTATTTGTAAGTTTAATGATTTAAATCTAACTTTTTATAATTCTCTTACAACCCTCGTTGCTTAAGTAAATTTTTAAGCAAACATGATAATAAAGTTTGGATGAGAAACAAGTTGACTACAAAGAATTATTTAATTTAATTTTAATTGCAAAAGATAATAGTTTAAATAAATTCTTAAATATTTTAATTAAAATTGTATCTTTATCAACCCACATAAACACAATGTTGTCAACTCAATATCATTGTCAATAAGGGACAACACTACTCAACTCGAGCAAAAATAAACAATAAAATTAAAAAAAAACTTTTCTGTTATTATTAAATTTAATTTAAAACTTTAATACATGTCGATGGGTGTATGTGTTAATATGTTTTTTTTAATTTCTATAGAAAATCAACATGCTAATAAATAAAAGATACTCAAACATCTACCTCTTTTTTGTATGTTGTTGTTTTTTTTTTAAGAGGGTGCAGTTCAGTGCATCATACGAGTAGTGTGTTTAGTTCAGTGTAGTGCATGTTTAGAGCTTAATGTGACTTTTTATTGTTCTGTATTTATGAAAAAATGCAACAGCTTGTTGTTTGGCACTTGGCTAGAATGCCTTTTTGTAACTTTTTTCTCTCTAATACAACAGCAACTACAAAGGGTTTAACATACATACAAAAATACTTTCGCTTTCATTTTAAGTACAAACACCCATCAACTTGTAAACACTTAAACAGTTGTTGTTTCATGGATGTAGCCTAACGATATGTGCAAAAAGTGAGGAGGATATGAGTGGATGTGTATGTGTGTGTCTGTGGGTAAGTGTACATTATAAGCCTTTGTTATGATTATTGTTGTCACCTACAAACATGCATAACTTTTCATGGCTGGAAAACAGTACTTTAAATTTTACCTAGAATTATGAATAAGTGACTGGTTAAGGGAACAACTGGAAAGGGGATAAATTTCGACATAAGTAAGCATCGTCATATATACATATCCACACACGTATTTGTAGTTTACACAAAGCTTTAACTTACACACGTGTATAAAGAGTTGTTTGAGTTTGAGTGCATGTTGTCATTTAGTATGTATGTCTGTGTGAATTTGTAAGTATCTAAGAGTACTTGTTATTTAACAATATGTTTAAACATTACAAGTATGCATCTTTGTTTTTACAAGTATAAAGCGTATACATATATAGTTACATATACACAATATACCGACTCACAAAAACTAGATTGAGTTACTTTTATCAAAATACATTTGTATAGTATTTTGTTATGACATAAAAATTACCCAAAAAAAAATTGGGTTTAGTGTGATACGTTTGTGAGCTGTACCATTTTCAAGAAAATATTCAGTTTTACATTCGTTTTCTTTCATGATGATTCCAAAAATATTTTGAGTCCACAGATGACCGTTCGTGAGCTGGTGGTAAATTTTGAGAGGAGTTAAGAAAAACTCTCTATACAGAGTGAGCCGGTCTAATATGCATCCATAAATATGTATGTTGTGTAAGTATTAAATGATGACAAGAGCATGTTTTGCCCATTTCAAGTGTTTAAAAATAATGTAAGTGCTTTTGTTTTAATTTTTTTGTTGTATAAAAAAACTATCACTTAGATTGTATTTCATTGATGTGTATAAAGCTTAATGATGGTTTGTGGTCCAATGGTCTAAATTTTTCATTTTTTATAAATATTTCTTGAAACCAAAAAGGCAGAACATCTACTAAAATGCTTCCTAATATCTTTTAGATATGTTACTATAACAATTTTTATATTATATATTATATAAAACTTTGGGCTGATTCGGAACCATTCACAAAATCAATCTTAATTCAAATTTTTCAAAACAATTATGCACAACATATACAAATATAAATTTCTCAAGCCAGTTGTTGTGTGGCAAATGTCACTTTAAACCCTTAACATAATAAACTATATTTAGTTTGTACTACAACCTTTATTATCTAAGAAACTCAAAATTTAGTTTTCTTATTTTTTTCTTTTTGCATAATCGACTACAAGAGTACGAAAGATAAAAAATTGTCCATAATCCATTTTGTTTATTCTATTATTATTTTATGGAATAGTTAAGAAACAACGTACAAAAAATATTGAGGTAACTTTATAAAATCTTTAACTATTTAGTTGACGTTTTGTAACTCTCTTTGGTATCCAAGTGAAAACCTGAAGCAATAATTTTTTTATCCAGCTGTGTGTGCGGCAAGGAAGTTTTATTTGGCAAACTTTTATAAGGCAGAGTTATAAAAGAGTTAGATTTTAGTTTAAACATAAACTTATAAAAAGTTCAGCATTACCCGCGTTAACTATATGAATGGCTCTTATCATGCCGTGCAACTAAATACATATGTATGTTATGTATTTAAAAACCCGCAACCGTAGATCATGACAATATTTTACATTCTTTAACGATGCTTTCAGAGGTTTAGGAAAGCAGCGTATGTTTTGCTTATTTCTATAGTAAAATCTCATATTCTTTTAATATAATATTATTTGATAATAATTATTTAAAATTTATAAAAAGAATTCATTATTTGTTTATCTGATTTTAACCACCTAGCATCAAGAAGGCAAAGTTTGGAGTTTTCTTTATTTATTTCTATTTTTCTAACTCTAATACAACATGGGATAGCAGAGGCAGTACAATCTGCTTTAGTTTTTAGTTGTTGTACAAAGAGATTGTATTTATATCATGTCGCCATCACTTAAACTACGACATAAGTAGTATGTTTATGTATGTTCTACCCCAGTTTTTCCATACAAAAACTGGTATGCATGAATTTTTCGCCACTGGTAACCAGTCTGGTAAGTAGTTGATAAAAATGC
>NC_060952.1:1838079-1968080 GCF_022045245.1 Lucilia cuprina
ATAGACTAGACTATAGACTAGACTATAGACTAGACTATAGACTAGACTATAGACTAGACTATAGACTAGACTATAGACTAGACTATAGACTAGACTATAGTCAAGACTTTTAGTCTATATTCTAGTCGACTGGTGACTAGATTAGTCTCGTGCTATTTCCACAAAGTGGTTCAATATCTCCTAAATTTACACTAACCGCTAAGACGCATTTTTAACGCGAAAATGTCATATGACAAAAATTTAAGGTTACTTAGAAATTTCCAAAGAAATTGAAATTATTAAGAGTTTTCTCATATTTAAAATTCATAAAGCATTAAAATTTCCATTAACATTGCACAATTTCTTGTTAAAAATTTAAAGATGTATGTCCATTTAAATTACTTTAACCACTTGTCATTTTTTCTTGAAATGCTTTTAATTTTCAAAATGACATGCGAGTTTCTTGACCCTTTTGCATTCTGTATGAATGTGTGTAATAAAGTTTAAACAATTCTAAGCATGTAATTGTATTTTGGTTAAATTTAACATACAAACAACACTACAGCAATGAGTCCATCCGTATGTGAAACAATTTTCACAAAAAAATTTCATCAGAAGAAAAATAAAAATTGAGAGAAACAAAAATTGCATCATGTGGTACCAGGGACTTGTCGGTAGTCATTAAAGTAAAAACAGATTTATGACTGAGTTTAGGAAATGTACACATAAAATTTTTGTTTGTTTATTTGTATGAGTAGGGCATTAACAAATGTATGTATGTTTGTAAGTATAAATATGTTCTGTTTATGTAAGCATACATGTGTCAGTTTTCAGTATTATAATCACCCATACATTCAAGTATTTATATTTACTTATATAACAGTATATATTCACACAAATGTTATATAACTTTTCTAATGCACTCACTTTCCCTCTTACCCACTTTCAATGCACTATATTACAGCCCTTTGGTCAACTAAAAGAAAAGCAACCATGTGTTGTTTTTTGTGAAAGTCCTTTTTTCAGTTTTTTTACTTTCACAAGTGATTTAAATTTCATTCTGTAGACTTGTAAGTAAATTACGAAAATGCGTGTTGATTATTTTAGTTACACAACTTTTTCCTTATTTGTTTCTCTATTTGTACTCGTACAAGAACAACAATAAAATACACTGAAATTATATGATCTTTTGAGTATGAGTAAATATTTTCATTTGTTTTTATTCGTGTATGTTTGTATGTATAAAGTTATGCAAACATACATTTGTGTATTGTACATAAATATTCCTTTTTACAATAGAAACTACTAACACAGTTATAAAGGACATGCGAGCAACAAACAACAATGACAACAACAAGAAGATAAGAATTGTAACATTATAATATTTACTTCAATTTTTATACCCTACACCACTTTATTGTGGAGGGTATATTTGGTTTGTGTTGATGTTTGTAACATACAAATATATTCGTCCTATACCCACCTTAAAGTATACCAATCGGCTTAGAATCATTTTCTGTGTCGATTAAGCTATGTCCGTCAGTCCGTTCGTCCGTCTGGCTGTCCATGTAAACCTTGTGCGCAAGGTACAGGCCGCAATTTTCAAGATAATTGAATGAAATTTGGCACACACTCTTCTTTTGGCTTAAGGACGAAGCCTATTGAAAAATCGGTCCCCCCAAATAGGGCCTTTGGACTTATAATTAATTTTAATGATCTATTATGTCAACAAAAGTCGACAAAACTTAGTTTTATAGAACTTTAAATGACACTACCGATTTTTGTAATGATCGGGCTTCATTTGACCCTAGCCCCCATACAAACTCCCCTTCAGAAAATGACTTAAAGGTCAACATTCACTTACAAACACTAATAACACTTTTAAATTCTACATAAATAATATTGAAGGAGACTTAACTCCCCCTACCAACATTTTTAAGGATAAGGCCATATTTTGCCCTATTCCCCTTTGAGCCCTCTTGTAAAAAATCAATTTTTTGACAAAAAAAAGTAAAAATATTCCAAAATAAAGTTAAAAAAACAAACCAAATGCTTTATTTTTCTAAATAATCCCCATTTTTAACATACATACTGACTGGTTTAGGGTATCATATGGTCGGCTACGCCCGACTATACATTCATACTTTTTCTCCTTTTATACATGAAATTTTTTGTTATTTTTTACTTTCTCTCTCTGTTTGCATCTATTTGTTGTTGCCATTGTTTTGAATTCTTTTTATATGTAATTTTTGTTATTGTTAATATCAGTGCTTTAGGTCATATAAGTTTGTTTTATGTATATTTATCTCACTAGTTCCTTCTTTTATTTAAAGAGCACTAAATACAGTCAGTAAAAATCTATTAAAGGTAATGAATAGAGTTTTATATGGGAGTATTTTTTTTTTTTTTTTTTTTTGGAAAACTGATAAAAATATCTGTTTTTTAGGCAAGCACTACTACTCTTACTTAGAAATTAAAGCCACCACAATAGCTTGCTAATAAGGAGTTAATTAAATAGTTCTACTAAATTAAAAACAAAACGCGAAAACAACATACCTAGACTAGCAAATAAGTTAATATATATAGGAGAAAAGCAATTTTTACAAAACTGTTAAGAAATACTGTTTCTACTGTATGTACAACTATTTTTTGCACAAACATATGTGAAGCCTTAAAACGTGATTTATAAAAATTACTCATATTTATACTTCAGCACTTATTTGCACTTACATACATGTGTATGTATCGTACGTACATCTATTAAGTAAATTAAACCAATAAGAACTCAAATGTGCTTTATTAAGTTCTTAAATTAACCTCATAAGTGTTTAATTATTTAATTAAATCTAGATGAATCTTATTAAAACAATTCTCAACATTTAACTAAACTATTGTCTTATTGTATTATTTAATAATAATTCACATATAGTGAATTAAAGTTTTCTCATTAGGGATTATGGTTTCATACTTACAAATGCATATTTAGTATGTAGATAATTAATTAGCTTTTTTTATTTACACGTAAAACATAAATTTTGTTTTAAGGATATTTGCTTAAACATCTTCTTTTTCGCAACTTAATAAAAAAAAATTGCGATTTAGTTATATTCTATATATTTGAATTTGTATTAGAAGAGCGTTACTATGAATTATGCCTTTAAAATAATAATACAAATTTGAGCCATTATCGAATATTAATAAATTACCAACCAAAAAAAAACTATGGTGGTATTTTGCTGAATAAGATATATAGGTTTCTAATGGATTCCACATCATGTATACGCATATCTTAATGTTTACTTGCAACCACTGGGAAACAGGTACAATTTAAAGAGGGAGGAACAAGATCAGTTTGTCGTTGTAATAGTCACACAATATCCGAAGTATAACATGATCTCATCAACGATCAATTGTTTTGTTCAATTATAATAAAGCTTAATTTTTTAACGCCGAATTGATCAAAATTCGAAACTACAAAATCAGGTCTTTTGATAGAGCTAAAGTATGAAGAAAATTACGAATTTTTAACTCTTTAATAGAAGGGTATATACAACGCTGCCTATCAATATATAACGTGCTTTCTATTACTGAGACTTCATTCTAAAGGGCACGTAGAATATCTAATAATAAATTCAAATATTTTTAAATACTTATGTACAATAGAGTGTCCCAAACAATAGCCCTTATAAGATTCTCATTTAGAAATACATTTCAATCGATGCATATTTATGTAATGAGCACGTTCAAAATAAAGAAATGAAAATCCTGACCTCAGTACAATTTGTTTTTAATATTTTTAAAATTATTCAAAATTAAGGAAATTTTTGAGAATAATTTCAAAAAAATCAAAATTTTTGTTTTATATCAAGAATTTTAATCACTAAACTAAATCGTAGAGAACTCTGAGCCCTGAGGTCTACGGGACCCCCTAATGCCTAGGGTAGATGTAAATGTGAATGTACTTAATTTCCATTTTATTTTTCAGTTAACACACATGGGATTTTCTATACTTTTCTATATGTATTTGTAAATATTATATGAAAGCGTGTAAAAACTCATACACAGAAACATATAAATATTTTGTTATTTTAACAACTGTAATAAAGAGAAAAAAGAACTAACAAATAAAATCATTCATCTTTATAAAAATGAAATAAAAATCCCCATATTAAAATTACCTGGGAAACCGTTAATATTGTTGGTGCGCTTTTGCTGTATTGCACTTTTTGTCTGTGTGTGTTTGTGAATATATGCAAATCTACATATATTATTTCATTAGGACAGCTCATCATATATGAAACGATATTACGCTAAACTATATTATAGTATACGATTTTTCTAAATATTATGCCAATAGCTTGAGAAAAACAAAGTCAACTTACAATGAAAAGTCTTTTGAGTATTGCGTAAAAAATTCTTCAAGAGAGCAAGACATTTTTGTGGAAAACTATTTTTTTAATTTTATTAAGAATTTTGTACTAATTTAAGAAAAATCTTAAAAAGTTCCTTATCATTGGATTCAGATGTCCAAGTACAAGTTTCATAAATGATTCTTCATGGTAAATTCTCATTAGGGCGATACTAATGTATTTATATACAAATACATAGAGCAAATGTGTCTTTAAACTTAGTCAAGTTAATAAAGTTTATATGAATGTAATATTTGCTTTATATATACACATACATTTTCATATTAACATACATATGTATGTGTATAGGATATTATGATTTGGTACATACACACATATGCATACATACATATCTAACGATTATTTTGCTCTTACATCAATGGGTAAACACACATGAGAGTGTATGCGTATAGAAGTGTATATATGCTTATATATTTTTTGTATTTAAGTAACCGTTTAAACGTTTTATTTAACTAAAACTTTAGCTGAATAAAAACACAAGCAACACTGCTTTATTTTTCCTTTTTATAACATTAAAGCTCTGCAAAGAATTCTTGGCATTTTATTTATTTAGCATTTTTTCTGTGGATTTTTTTCCTTCAAATAATTTTTTTCTAACGCAACCAAACTAAACCAAAGTAACAAACCAACACATACTTTTTTTCATATACTCTACACAAAAATTACTCGCTTTTTTACTTTTAGAAGATGTTTTGGTGTGTGTAAAAGAATATACTGGGTTAATATTATTGTGTGTGTATATATGAAATCTAATTTTTTGTATCTCTCTGTGGCGTAAAAGAACAAAAAAAGAAAAATTTTAAAACAAACATGCTTCTAGCAGTAGCTATTATGTACACAGTATGGAACAAAAATTAGACATATGTATGCTTGTAGATGAATTAGTTTTCAAATATTTTATAATTTACAACTTGGAGCCAGTATTAGTTCGGTAATCAACGTATTATTATTTAAGATGCATTAAAAAGTCCTTTTGCTTTGACACTCACTGTAAATAGTCGTATGCGTATGTAAGTATACTGTTAATATGAACTTTTATCTTAGGTTTTTTGTAATGTATCTATGAGTAAATGCGTGTGTGTTTGTACGATTCACACGATTGTAGTTTTGCCTATATTTCTCCATTTGTTCATGACGAATAAAATGAAGTACAGAAATATAAAGATTCCTGTGGTTGTTTAGAAGAATGTCTGTAACAAAAAAGAAGCGTACACGTACAATCATATAGACACGCATACTCACACGCATACACATTTGTACTCATTAAGAACAAAGTTATAAAGTTTTTCCATGATGTTTTTTTTTTGCTTTCTCCAACTCTTTGCTTTTCATATTGTGTGAGAAAAGAATTTGTGAACAATTAGATTTTGTATCACTTAAGAATATTAATTAAGCACATAATTAAGCAATAAAGACTAAAGCAGAGAAATGAAAGAGAACGGCGTATGAAAAAGTAGCAAAATTGACTTGAAAAATTGAATGGCTGACGGAAGTACTATATTGGGAATAAAGTTTACAAATGTGTAACAAATGACAAGATTTGAATTTGAATGATGTTTCATTAACTTCCTTAGTAGTTAATACAAATGTGGTAAAAAAATATTCCAATAGATACCTAAATGATAATTATTCAAGGAAGCAAGTATTTAATTAAGAAATTGTTTAACCACTTTTATCTAACTGACCTATTAAAAGGAAACAACAGAAAACATACTTAGATTGTTCACTTAATAATATGACAAATTGTTATACTACACTCAGAAAAATTATATAACTATAGATGTTTTACTAAATTTTAACATATTATTAACATATTATTATTAGATACACTTGCAATCAACTTATTTATTAAGAAAATATTTTAAAAATATAAAAATAACAATTACAATTTTTATTCTTTGGTTTTGAGGTCAAAAAGCCAGAAACCCTCTTCAGCTTTGTTTTTATTGAAATCAAACTTAAACTATAAATCATGTAACATTTGTAGCTGCTTGAAAAATCTTAGTTCAACAATTCCTTAAACTAAACGAATCTTAACCTTCTTGTCCAATCCATAGAACATATTTATTGTTATTTTTTTCCTTTTATGTGGGCAAAAATTTTTTTATACTTTGAATAAATATGAAATAATAAATTGTGAAAAACATTTTATACACAGATTAAAATCATAAAACATATTTAGTTTCTTTTGTACTTCTTTCCACTATTTTACAATAAGTATCAATGTATTTTCATCCTAGTCGCCTTCATCACCACCTGCTGCAACCAACACCCTTGTTCTTTTGAATTTAAAAGTAATAAGAAGTGAAATAAAATTTAGCTTTAGTTTGCTATAAAATGATTTGTGGTATTTTATCAATGGTTAACGTGTTATTTGATACTAAAAAGTTTTACTTCAATACCCTCCCATTTTACTTTTAAATGAGTATTTTCAACACGATACTTAATGTATATTAAAAAAAAAAAAAACAAGACGTTAAACTTTAGTTTTAATAACAACAGCAGTACAACATTGCTACAGTCTGCAACAAAAGTCGTATTGTGAAATTTAGTTTAAAGTTTTTTAGAACACTTATCAGATAACAAGGTTTAACTACAAAGCAAAAATTCGGTACAGATTTGCACTTAATAACCACTTCTACAAACCGCCTGTGTTACTTTAAAATATGTAGAAAATAGGTTTTCTATGGTGTTGTAAGAAGGACAGAGAACAGTTTCATGTGCTGTGTAAAAATGTTTTGTGCATAATATAAATCAACATTTTAACTTCTTACTTGTAAGTACTTATTTATGTAGTTATTTGTAATTAAAAGTGTTAAGTACTTGCCTCCAATGTCTTCACCGTGTTAAAATATTAGTTAAAATGCTAATGAAATGTTTTTTTAACTTATTACTTTGCAATAAAAGTTTTTGCTGGGTACCTCTGAAAGTTCCAGCTGATTTATTTAAACTACTTGCCGTCTGCATTACTTTAAAGTACTTCATTAATGACTTTCTCTTAACCGGACATACTATATTTTAGGCTTTGGCATTTTTTGCTTATTTTAAGTTGATTTGTTTTATAAAAAATAAATCAAAATAAAATTTGTATGTGAAAACCTTTGGCTGGCTCTTTAATATAAAAAATCAAAAATGCATACCAAACAACTTCTTTGTAAGCAAAATAGTAAGTAGTTTTTAAATTTATATTTGTAAGCAAACGTGGAAGTTCTTGAATCCAATATTAGTATAATTAAAAAAAATAAGTGAAAATGCTAATGAAAATGTAGTGAAGTATAAACTGAACGATTAAGCATTAATTTTAATTAAAGAGGGAACTTCCCAACAAACACTAAACTTAAGAATTTCCTTAAAAAAAACTCGTAATAACACATGATATTGCAGTTTCTTCAATAATGTTCGAATACTAATATATAACACTGTATGTATGAATTTGTATAGCATTATAATATATAACTATAAGTACAACATTTAGTAAGTAGATAGCAAGATATTAAATGGAACAAAAGTGAAGACGACCAAAAAAACTATAAAAATGCATTGAATTTTAGTGCACTTCAATATTGTGCTGTCTACGGATTCTCAGTCATGTATGTGTGGTATGTCTTGTATATAAACCATAAATTCTTGTTATCGATTTAAGAAACAAAATAAAAAAATTATTAACGAGAATATTGGAAAAAAGAACTGTAAAAGAAATAAATATAAAGTCATGTTCTCGATAATAAGTTTTTTCTTCAGCATTTTTTCATTTTGTTGCTGTTGAGGCAATATTTATTTATAAAAGACAAAAAACCGCCAAACGGAGGTTAAAAATGTGTGTTCAAAAGACTTAAGTTGCAGCAGTAGTTGGTGTTTCCGTGTGGGTTTTGAATCCTTAAAGAATTTATTTATTTTCTTTTTTACTTTTGGGGATTTCGCAGTAACACCAGCCAGAAAATGTTTACAATCAACAAAACAATGAAGCAACAACATAACAAAAAAATGTGAAACAAAAAAGTAAAAATGTTAAGAAAATCCCCATAAAAAATCAAAGAAAATCTATGAGAATTTATATTTGTTTTTTGTGGGGATTTTTATTGTTGTATGCCAAATTGATTTAATGCATAAACTTTTGTATTCCTTTTTTATACTGTACTATTTTAGCAGTGCCAATTTCTTTCCCCTTTTGGGTTTCCTCTTATTGTACAGTGTGAATAGTTTTTTCTTTAATTTCTTTTCGTTTTCTTTATTGGGTTGCAGAAACTCTCAAGAAGCATCCTTTTCTTGTTGCCATTCATTTTAAATATTTTTTTATACAACAATGTTAAACATTTTTCTCAGAATTATTTTAAGGAATTTTATTTTGTTGTTGCTGTTGTTTCTTTTATAGGTTTGTATTATTTGGTATTGACAATTTATTTTTTTGTTTTACCGCATTCACTATTAAAAGAAAGCAAAACTTTTCAATCCGTTTCATTTCTGTTATACAAATATTACAGTTGGTATAAAAGAACAATAAACTGAAGCAGGCAGTAATAGAAGAATAAAGATACTCTATTTACACAAGAAATGGAAAATTCTGTACAGTTTTAATTTATTAATAAAAAAATGTTAATGAATTTTAATTTAGTTTAATTTTGTGAAAACAAGGATAAAAATGTAAAATCTATCAAATTAAATACTTTCTAATTTAAAAAGTACTATTTCTTCTGGCCATAAGTATTTCTCTTCTCTATTTTCCATCTCTTCATTTTATTTACTGTTTTTATACCCTACACCACTATAGTGGGGAGGGTATTATACGTTTGTGCTGATGTTTGTAACATACAAAAATATTGGTCCAATACCCACCTTAAAGTATACCGATCGATTCAGAATCATTTTTTGAGTCGATTAAGACATGTCCGTCCGTCCGTCCGTCTGTCCGGCTGGCTGGCTGGCTGTCCATGTAAACCTTTTGCGCAAGCTACAGGCCGCAATTTTCAAGATAATTTGATGAAATTTTCAAGATAATTTGTATCGCAACGAAACTCAACAAAACTAACTGTTATTTAGAAATATATCCTTTTCCCAAATTTACCGAGGATCGGCCCATATTTGACCTATATAAAGCCTCATTTAGAAATTTTAGTTTTTTTTATCAATAAATGGCTTAAATATTTTGGAATTATGGTAATATTCAACATAAAAGTTTTTTTACAAAAAATAAAAATTTTATAAAAGTAAAAATTGTAAAAATATACTCATGGTGTAGGGTATCATATGGTCGGCCATGCCCGACTATACTTTCCTACTTGTTTGCACATTCATTTGGCATTGTGGCATCAATTTGTATTTTTGTGGCAAGAATGAAAAAATGAAAAGTGGCTGAGAATATGGAATGGGAGTAGAGGTCAGTGTTTGTTTTTTCTTCTGTTCATTCTTTTGTAAATCAATTTGGATTGTTTGTTTTGTGTTGGCCATAATAAAAATTGGGGATTGTTTTTTTTCCGATTCTGTCAAACAACATTAAACCGTAAAGGAATGAAAATTAAGTACTTCGGAGAAGAAAACGACATTGTTTACTTTTCATTAAAGTGTAAATGGTTTTAATTTGTATTATTATATAAAATTATATTTAAAGGCAATAAATGATATAAGTTTAAGTTGAAAAAACAAATTTAATCACATACATATGTATCCAATTTATTTCAGATGATGAAAACTCGCACGTACATGCAATACTAACCAAGGACAATCTGTTAGATGGTACCATAGAAACACCTACAGAAAATTTCTACATTGAACCTTCACACAGATATTCCCAGCAGTTGAACGAGACCGGTGTACACACCATTATTTATAAATTAAGTGATGTGGACATGCGTAAACCAGCAGTTGAGGAACCCACCAAAACATCATCGGCCGAACATTGTGCCAGTGAACGTCTTAGACGCAGCATGCTACTGGACGAACTGAAAAGAAGAAAGTCTAATGGTGAAGAATTTCGAGGGTATAAAGATGAACCTCTGACACCAGACGAAGTAAAATTATATAAAAAACGCTCGAAAAGATGGCTGCCAGAAGAGGTAAACTTTAAAAAATAACATTTCAATTTTAATAAATTTTAAAAATATTGAACGTACTTCTCTGTATATCTCTCTTATACTTATTTCACTGGCATTTTACCAATTACTGTCACTATCAGGACAATAACACAATTTCTCTACGCTTCTCTTTTCACTTGTTTAATTTATCGCCACTTTTTTCTCATCTTTTTTTCATTTTGTCACTTTAAAAGAAAAATTTCTGTACAAGCACTGTTCACGATTTTTTTCTACGTAAGTGCCCTGAACCTTGATTTTTGCAATATCCCAGCAACACTTAAAAAACTATTCAGTAAAGGCAACGAATATTAAATTTCATAATAGTTTGGGGTTAAAACTGACATATTTTATTTGAGATTGTTACATTCGTAACTCGTTTTAATATTTAGTGGTACTAATCATCTTACAAAAACAACAATCACAACATACCCTACAGTAGATTACACGGGACTTGTTAAGTATTTGTTGCAAAAAATCAAATGTACCAATAAATGAAATTGTACGTCTGCTTCTAATTTTGTTGGGATATTTCAGGGCATGTATATGGATTGTGAGTATGTGTAAAATTGTTTGGTGTATGTGTGTGTTCCTGTATTTAAATTTGTGGTTGTGTACGAGTATTTTTGTGTTTCACCTTTTTAAGTTGAGCGTGTGATTACTTTATTATAGAGAGCGTGTTTATTTTACATTATTATTGCTTACCATTATTGTCGTAATATAACAATGACAACAACAAAAAAAACAGCAACAACGACCCCATGACTGTCATTTAAGATATTGTACATGTTACCTCCACCATTACCACCTCCTACACTCCTACCCTTGTAACTACAAGTTAAGAACAGCAAAAAGTATAGTGTCATTATACGTCATTGAACGGTGCTATTTGTCAATTTTAAATGTGCGTTAAACCAATGCTGGGTATACACATGTATGTATGTGTGTTTAATTTCTACCCCACATATCCTTTTCCGCTACTCGCTCTACCTCCTTTCGGTTTTTATTGTGTTCTATTCTTAATGTATGATTTTTTCTTCTTCTTGTTTCATTTTTAGCTGCTGGTCTTTATACACATTTTATTTTGATTGACAGTTAATTTACAAAAATTTGCATAATAGAGTCAAGCATTTTTCACTTCTTTCTTTTTTAAATGTTTTTTTCTATGGGAGAGTGAAAAAATTCAGTATTAGAGCTGTTTGATGAGAGCAATTTACATATACTTCTATACCAGTACTCATTCGCAGACACACACATACACACAGTTGAGCTCGTTTACATATTTGAAGTGGTGAAAATAAAATCAATAGATTCGAATTTTAAAATTGAATTTATCGAAAAACGTTTGTAAAGATAGCAAAAGGAAAAATTACATAATTTCTATGTGAAAAATACATAAAATGCGATTGACGTTTATTTAATTTTGAAGCAAATTTAAAGTTAAATAAAAGTTAAATAAATCAAAAATTAAGCACGTTTAAAGTATGCCTATAACAGTACATTTTTTATAAAAAGAAATGTTAAACGACATAAATACGTGAAGGTTTAGTTTATAAAAGTATTGGTCTCCACTAGGCGTGTACATAAGATTATTTTAGAAAAAGACTTATTTAAGTATATAAATAAGTTTTAAAACATTTATATTTTTAACTCTTAATGTAATAATCACTATAGACCATAACGGCCACCAAGTGGAGCTGGACCAAACCAGCCTAAGGCAATGATAGTTTTTCCCATATACAACCACTTTAACATACAAACGTATGTGAAAAGGACACACTAGATCCAATAATCGGTAACATAAGATCCTTTAAGTAATATCTCTTCGTCCTCTACCTTGCTACAATTTTGCAATTGTTTATAATTTCTAAATTGTATATAAAATGTGCAACAACCACATCATGTGATAATAAAGAAATGAAAATATATTTTTGTTGAAAGTAAGAATGAGTACATATTTAAAAAAAACAACACACAAAAAACATACGTTGAAAGACTTGAAAATGAATGAATAAATGACTCAGTTCATGCATTTCGTTGTAGTTGTATATCTACGAGTATAAATGAAAATTGCAGAAGGATAATTTTTCTTTTGGCCAAATAAATCCAATTAAAATGTCATTTATGTTTTTGTTGAGAGTACTTACGGCACCAAAGTCTCCTCAACCATTAAACCCGGCAAACCACTTCAAAGAAAAAAAAGAATTATATAATGGAAACAAGAGCAGCAGCCATAAAATAAAACGAAAAAAAAACCACACACATACATACACAAGCAAGAAGTAGATTTTCTCGGGCAAACGGAAAAATAAACTCTTCTCTTTATTTTATATTAAAAAATTGTAATAAAGTTGATGACAAATTCATTTCATTTTAAACTTTATTCACTTTTTTCAATCTCCTTATGCACCTTCATTTACATTTTACAATGCATTTGTTTTAATTCATTCATTCGTTTATGTTCATTCATTTATTATGACGGTTACGTTTCCATTTCTTTACAGCTGGCTTCATCTGGTGATGGTCATAAGAAGGATCCACCGCTACCGTTGGATTTAGATGTACCCTACAATGATGACTACAGTATTTTTCATAATGCGGATAATCCGCATTCAAAGTATGATGAGAAAACATTTAGTCCTTTAGACAAAACCACCTCAACCGAAACTACGAGTAACTTTAATAATAATAACAAAAATAATTATAACAATAATAATAGATATACAAACACAAATACAAACAATAAGGAAGAACAATTGCGTAAAACGCAACAGCAAGCATCTGTGATAACGTGGCGAAATGCTGGACAGCAACAACAAAATTATAATACAGTTACAACATCAACTGCACAGCCTAATTCAGCCTCATCATCGTCCTCATCATCATCGTTTACCAAGTACAACCGCAACCGTAATATCATTGTTAGTAATTATAATCCAAATAATAATAACAACAACAACAACAATAATAACAATAACAACTACAATGCAGACAACATTAACAATTCCTACAACAATAACATAAGAAAAACTTATACAAAACACAAAAATATCATTGTTAGTACCTACAACAACAATAACAACCAGAATACCGACACTAGCAACAAATCAGCCTCCTCCTATGATCGTGTTGATGATTTCAGCGATGGCAGCAATTTCTTCAACAACAATTGGACCACAATCTTCATGGGTAACGATCGTCCCATTCACAAGACCCATGTTGAAATTATTACCAAAAATGGTGCCACCAAAAAGCCCAACATCATTGTCAACAACTATAATCCTGACATCATGATGGCACCCAATCCACATAATCCAAATTTTAACAGCATGCTTATGACCAACCTGCTAAGCAATAGAGGCAATGGTGATTTTGGTCAAAGTGATTCAACGAATTCCGGCAAATCTATGTATGATCGCAAAATAACCTGCATGCTGTATTTGCAGGCGGATCATACGTTTTTTCAGAAAATGGGCTCGGATGAGGCGAGCATAGAGGCAATAACAAGACATGTCCAACGAGCCAATGCCATATATAAGAACACAGGTGAGAGGATTAAATAAATGATTATTTTAGCAATAAAATAGAAACGACTTGTTGTATATGAATAGCAAACTGTTTTTATATCTTACAATTTAGTATTTATTTATATTTATATTTAGATTTTTATTTCTATTTCCATTTCAACTTTGTCTGCATGCAATTTCACACAAAACCACATAAAAAATATATCAACCTTAGCTGAGCTTAAACCAAAGTTTAAACCAAATAAAAATATTTCATTTGTTTTGCTATTTTTGATATTTATTCTAGATATAGAAAAATAAAAACAAACAGAACATCCGACCTCCAAGGAAAATATTTATTCTGAATATTCAGAGTAAACAACAAAATAATACAAACTCAATTTTTACGAACATATACAAATGTTTTCAGTTCATGCAAGTACATTCATACACACATATGAGTAATAGAATAGCTCTCGAAACTTGTGTTTTCAAATGCTAATATACCTAAACTTGACAAACTTGGCTTTTTATTTACAAAGATTATAAATTTGTTTCATATAAGGATATTGCATCCAAAGGTAGTCAGTCTAAGGCATACAAGAGAATCTATGTATGTATCTGTACCTGTGAATGCTCATACATAAAAACATTATTCTGTATACATACAACATGCAATAGCAAGTATTTCTGTTCAAAAAAGAAACCAAGTAAGAAAGTTTAGTCGATCATGGCCGATCACATGATGCCCTAAACCGATATTACAACAATTTGGTGAAACGATTTATAAATTTTTATACAAATGTTATTTATGTGAAGTTTATTATAATACTAATGTTTAAAAGTAAGTTATATTCTTTCTGGGGGACTTTGCATAGGAAAATCGTACATAAAACTTTGCCTAGACTTTTTAAGAAAAATTATAATATTTAATTTAATTTTAATGCATTGATTATGCAAATTCATAATATTCTCTTATAACTATAATAGTGTAAGGAATAAATACAATTATAACAAAAAGCTATAAAAAGTTGCGCAAAAAAAGCAAATCAAAACCATATTTTACAACAATTCCAAAATATATACAATATACAATAAATTTTTTTTTAAAAAAATTTAATCGGGGATATACAATTAGGGTCTTATTCATAAACATAAGCTTTATAGAACAAGTTTTGTCTGAAAATTTATATTATAAACCATTGATAAATGTTTATAAAAAAGGTAGTTAATATTCAAAATATTTTATTTTTTAGATTTTTTTAATAAATAAAAGCAATCAGTACAATTTTTACATGTAAACAATACAAAAACTTTAACTCCCAAAAACTTAAACAAATAAATCAATTATATTTGAATATAATTTTTTTCCAAAAACCATACTACCCTGTAATATAACGAACTGGTTCGACAACGACGATACCACCTGCCTTTAAGAACTGTCACTACAACAAAATACCAATGTCATTTACTGATGAATTTAACATGTCATTGCGAGTGGTGGACTGGCACATTAAGTATTTCATGTTGTCATTAATTTCACTCCAGCGACAAAGAAATAAGTAAAAAGTTCTGCCGTCCCCCGATGTCATTTCACCTTGATGAATGTCTCCATTATTGTGTTATTGCAATCCCGGGAAAAGAGGTGCTACCAGTAACTTGATTCTGCCGGGTCTATAAACTGGTGATGTCATTCACTCCTCGGTAAGTCCTTGGAATGATTTAGCATGATTTCACCCGCCCGTATGCATAGAGTGAGTCTGTCGTAAGTGTTTCTCTTATGAATGTTGGATAAATGGGTAGCAAAGTTAACGTATACTGGACCGGAAATTGCCACCGGCGTGTAAGAAGCACAATGGCGGTGGTGATTCGCATAGAAGCTCACCCAGTGTTTGGAAAAAACACTGTGTTCATGTAAAGCACATTCATACAGTTTTAACGAATCCTGATTATTACTCATTTCACCGATATTTATGGAGCAATTCAGCAAACTTCTCAAAAACTTGTCTGCTAGAATTGTGAAAGATTTGACAAATTGATAACAACAAACATACAGATATACAGACAGACATAAGACCTTATCGACTATATTAACTATATTACAAATGGAATGACAAACTTACTATACCCAAGAAAACAAAAATAATTCCGCCATATCCTTTAGCTTCTGATCTCTGATCTTCTGCTTCTATTCATAATTTATTAATCGATTACTAAAGAGAATATATTTCTCAAATCCATTGTTTTTATTTCTAAACAGTGAATTAAATATATGTATAAAACTGCCTTCGTGAACTGCAGGGATGTTGTAGCATTTCTTGTTCATGCACGCATCTTTATGAATTTTTATTTATCTGTGTGAATGTTAGTGTGTATTATTGTGGACAATAAATACTCGGAATAAAAAACAACGTCATGAAAAAATATACATTTAATCTCTCTGACATAAAAACAGATTTATTTTTATTTAAAAAATACTCTATATTGATTTTTTGTTATTTTTTTTAACTTTCATCTCACTATATTTTTCATATGAATTCTTTCTTTTACATTTCGCAGATTTTAACAATGATGGCAAAGCGGACAATATTACATTTATGATTAAGCGTATTAAAGTCCACAACATGAACGCAGTAAAAGATCCTTCTTACCGTTTTCCTGGTAATTATGGTGTTGAAAAATTTTTAGAATTATTTTCAGGTAAGTTCAACATATTAAGTATTCGGTCAATAAGTTAATAGAATTTTTACATTTACAATTTCACGTATTTCAATTACATTTACACTGTTTTTTTCTTCTTCCAATATTTACTCATTTATCAGGATGTTGTTTTTATGTTTATCAAAAACCAATTAAGTTTTTGTATATTTTTCTATATTTTACTTTTATTAATTACAATTTAATATTTGCATAAAATAATTTATAGATTTTATTTGTGTGTTGACCTTGTGGTTGATTTTTTTTACGTTTGTGGCATCACTTTTATTGGAAATTATTTAATAGACAAGAAAAATAAGCATTAAATTGTTTATAGTTTAATCACGAAACCTGTTTGAAAAAATAATGAATTTATTTATAAAAACAAATTTTTTACTGAATATTTATTTTTAGCCTAGTTTTTATCTGATTTACATTTATTTTATAAAAAAGCTATTGTTAGATATAGTATATTTAAAATATTAATACATGAGCAGAGGTTAACGTATAATTTGCAGGAAAATTGTCACTAGTTTATCAATAAAGTAAGAAAATTTACAAGGTTTTCTCTTACATACATATGGACCGCCGACAGATATAGCTGATTCGGATAAACCTCTACTATCCTACTATTTATTCTTATTTATTTATAATTTATTTATTCTCAGCTTTTAGACGCCACTCTAATGTTTGATATGTAATTTAAAGCGTTTCTCAAGGACTTTTCATATGGGACCAAAATTCCATATCTTTTTTATTGAATAAATCTGAAAAAAATGTTTTATACTTTCAGATATACCTATATGTAGGTCTTCATATAACGATGTCTAGACAAAAATTTTTCGAACGTAAATTTTAGAAAGAACTAAATTTTAATTTTCGACGGATAATATCAACAATTTTAATTTTGGGGCCACCCTAATGTACATACATACATATGTATGTATTGTATTTGTTATATCACTTTCATGTTTTCTTTACTACAGCACGTACAAATTTTAACTGAGATTTTATGAGAATAAGTGTGTGTTCTTTTTTGTAAAAAGTAAAATTGTTTACATAGTCGAACATAAAGAAAATTCTTGGCAAAATCAATTACACATTGTGAAATATTACCACAACAACAGAATGATTGTAACGAAATGTATTTGAATCCTTAGCATAATACATTGGCAATACAATTTTCAATAGAACGAAATTCAAGAAAAATTCTTGAAAATTCAATAAATATTTTTAGGGAACTAAATGCAAAAAGTAAAATTTTTGTAATATATGTATGAAAAAACTGTAGTCTAAATAAAATATAACTATTTAAAAACTAGAGTCTACCAGAAAAGGCACTCAAGATGTTTCTCTAAAAAAACTGCAATTAGATAAAATCAAAATATGTGCACAAAATGGCTTATTCTTTTAGCAGAAATATTAACTTTTAAATAATTTTCCCTGTAATATTAATGACCTACAATAACTCACTGTCTGAAATTCTATATGAATTCTTCTCAAAAGAAAAATCACTTCAATTTACTTATATTTTCATTTCATTAAAAAAATCCCAGAAATCTTTTATGAAAATAAGACAGCTTAAATGACAAATAAATACACGTTTATATTTGCTTTTAATTTTTCTTAAAATTTTTAATTAAATTTATCGAAATGTATTCAATACAACAGTGTTTTAAATTAAAAAAAAAACATTTTCACTGAAATACAATTAAGCTTTAATCCTTATTGGAAAAAATATGCAGCACATAAAAAGAAAATGCAAAGCTACTGCAGCTGAAAAAGTGACAAGAAAACCATAAACATTATATATGTAAATCTCGGACAAAATAATTGAAAATGACTGAAAAGAACTGTTTGTTTTTCACATATTAAACATATCTTTAAATGTACCTAAAGATATTTTAAAGTGGACAGATGTTTTAAAAACATGACATGAATAAAAGAAATACAACATTTAAAAGGATAGAACAAATAAGATTTCCTTAATTTATATTTGGTCAAGTTTTTTTTTTATAAATAAAATTCGAACTTATTCTTTAAAACACTTTAAAAGGTATAGATGTTATATAAAAACTGCATTTTTTAGTTCATGAAATTATGCACAATTAGCACCCATGTACACATAAATAAAACACATTTTCGTTTTCTAGTCAAATACATTCTAAAACCATTAAAATTACAATAAATTCTTCTTATTTTCTCTTTCATTTCTCATTTACAGAGGAGGATTACGATGCTTTTTGTTTGGCTTATATGTTCACCTATAGAGATTTTGAAATGGGTACTTTAGGCTTAGCATGGACGGGTGATTTGAAAAATGCTGGCGGTGTTTGTGAAAAGAATGGGGTAAGTTTTGTAATTAAAACTAATGTAAAAATTAAATATTTACTTTACTTAAAAATACTTAAAATATGTTCTTCAACAATGTGTACTAATTAAAAACTTGAAAAAGTTCACATTTTTCTTTTTAACAGTTGTAGATTATAAATATTAAATTACACATTACTCATACGTATTCACGCTTTTGTAAATGAATTATTGACACTCATACGCCATCCTGCTGGTTAAATGTGGAATTGTACTGTAAACTGCAAATAAACTGATTGGACATAAAATACTCTTGTTATATTTTATGTTTTCTGTTTATTGTTTAAATATAAAAACAGAAAAAATGATGTGAATCAAACGAAATAAAAACAATTACAACTTTTGTTGTGATCTTGAAAATTCATTACGGACAACCAAATTTCTCCTTTTGCATCTCCTTCTCTAGTGCAGCCTGACAATGAAATACATTCGAACAATATCTTCATTTTGTTCATTTCCTGTGTCCGCATATAAATTGGTTGACTCTGTTGAATGCAACTATTCAGCCAACCAAACCAACAACGAAAATACCAAAAATGCAAAAATTTTACATTCAGCCATTTCGGCTTCAGCAAAAAAATGTTAAATTTTCACTGAAAAAACAAAAAACAGAACAAAACTTTTATTTCTGCAAAAGTACTATAAAATTGTAAGAGGGTTTTTATTCAGACTGTCTGAATAAAGTTTTTGCTTCTTTTTTTGTGGGCGAAAGTTGCGGTGGGCTGTTGTTTTTGTTCATTTAACGAATTGTTCAAATATACAATTTTACATTTATTATCGTGTTTCACATAATCACATTTCGACAAAAACTGAGCCAAAGGTTTGGAGGGGCAGTCTTAAAAATTTTAAAAGAATAATATTATTTTATGTGTATTTAACTTTTTTTGTTGGTTAATGGTTAAAATTTACTTAAATTCGTTGTGTTAAATTAAATTAAATATATAAGTTTTAGTAATATTAAGAGAAATAGAGTGTGCGAAATTTATATATTGCATTATTACGAATGTTAATTGAATTTACAAATGTTTCATTGAAAGTAGATTGATTGCATCTTCTCTGAAGCATAAATATTTAATATTTAATATTGTTATTTTAAATGCAAATTTACAATAATATTATCTTAGTTGAACTATTGTAGTATTTTACTATACAAATTAGTTTAAAAAAGTAAAATATTAATAAACAACAACTAACAACAAATAAAATTTTCAATGCATCAGTTTCTGTTTGTATTGAAAATAAAGCAATACCTACAACAATTACATTTACAAAATAAATATAAAAAGACTTTAATAATTAAAAACTTTTCTCTGCATAAATAAAGATTGATAAGTTTATACATAAAGTAGTTTTTATAGTTTAAAGAGATTTTTTATTGGATTTTTAGTTTTATTATAATTATTGTTATTATTTTAATTTTTTTCTATGTGTTTGTATAAGTATTTAATAAACAAACAAGGTTTACATTAGTATTTAAAATGAATGTATGTATGTAGGTCTATAACCTTTATATAAAATTGATCTTTATGATACTGTATACATATGTACGTATGTGTTTATTTGAGTGTAAATTGCATTTTATAACTATAACTATATTTACGTAATTTTATATGTGTGCATGTATGAATACAGAGATGTAGATAACAAATACATATACATGTCATCAGTATCTTTAATATTAATATTTGTTATTGCTCCCTTTATACTTATCACAACTACTACTCTTTGCCTATCTTTCTCCCACACACATACGCACTATCGAGTAAACACATACAATATATATTCCTGCAGTTCAGAGTACCAGAGTTGTTTTATAGCCTTTTTCATCTAAATTTAAAAATACATCTTAGAGTTTGATTATAATATTTTTATGGATGTACAGAGTTTGTACATTGTATATTGTGTTTGATTTTATTGGTATAGTTGGATGAATTTAGGTGACAAAAGATAAATACCGTTTTAAAGGGATACATTTAGATTTACACAAAACTACTGGTGATGATGTATTTATGTAAATTTACATAACAAACAAATAATCTCTCATACAATCTTTGTTCTGTTCAGCTCTTATTGAGTTTAATTACATTTTCATATTGTGTTGACTTTATGTTTATTTGTTGTGCTGTTATTATATTTTTAATATTTTTTCCCCATTATTATTATAATGACATATAACTGAAATAGTTCTTTACTAAGAAAAAAATAATTTGTTTAGTTTTAAAATAATATTATTGTATATGGAAGCAGTTTTTGTAGGTTTGAAGTTGAATTATAGGGAATCAAAATTTATAAAATCAGTAAACATGTAGCTTTTTATTAAGAAACAGTTGAACCCATATAATTATCATCAAAAGCTCTATTAAATTGTATGAAGCTCAATCTTTAATTAACTCCTTTTCGAAATATCGAGTAAATAACTGATTTTTATTTATTTTTTTATAATTGTTAGAATGATTTTAAACAAAACACAAAAGCATTAATTACTTAGTTGATCTTATTTGGTAAAAATCACAAATTAAACCCAAATACTGCAGAATTAAGCTGTAATGTATGTCCGGGAAAAATATATTTTAAAAACAATATACATTTCACACATTCATGCGAAATAAAATTTACATAAATTAACAAACATACATATGTATGCACATTGTTATAAACATGTAACGAGTATTATTAATATTTACATATGAAAATAAAAAAATGTAAAACTATAACAGCACAACTGCTGACTTGATATCCAATTAATTTAAAATTGCATGTGAACATTTTTATTTTGTCATTAATTCATGCGTTTGTTCATTATTCCGCTTACAAGAGAATAATATGTATGTGGCGTATACGTAATATTTAATTGAATTTAAAATAATAATTGAAGCAATAATACTCATACGTTTGGGTGGTCATATTGATGATGTTGTTGTTAATATATGTGTGTAAGTTGTCGTTTAAATTTTTTTTAAAACCAACATAAAACTCAAGGCATACAAGTGCTCTTGTAACTATGTGTTACAAACAACAACAAAAACTTGTTTTGTTTTTATTGTTAACAATAGTTAATTTCCCTTAGGTACCAAACAAGTAGAAAAAATAAAATAAGAACAACAAAAAATGTGTTGGTTTTAATGAAAAACAACTAGTTACAAAAATTTGTCATACATACAAACATATTTACCTTTAAATGTTGCAGTTTTTGTTGTTGTTGCTGCTGCTGCTCTTCTTATTTCATTTGTATTTATAGTCCATTGATAGCGTATGTTTATTCGAGTCACCCTTGACTTCATTTCACATTCAACATTTATATACATACGAAATTTTTTCCCTCACGATAAATCCAAAAACATTTATTCATGCATTTAAACACACTTTCACAATTGCACACACTACTATGTGTATGTATGAATGAACGAATGTATATAGAATGGAATGTATAGCAAACATTTGAAGCATCAATTTATAACTTACAAATATGTACATTGACTGTCAGGTTGCCAGGACATCAGGTTGAAAGGCTGGTAAAGTGGCAGGCAACATGTCTGGTCATGCGACTGTCTGTTTTTCAGCCTGGATGTCTGTTGGGTTGACGGACAGTCAGGTAACCAACCTAGTTTTCACTTTTAATGAAAACGCAAATGTTTGTGTAAACTAGAGTTTTGTCAACAAACGTTTCAATATAATTTTCCAATTCAATGGCACAGACATCACACAAACACATAAACACATAAAGAATTTATGTAAATCTATATGTGTGCATAAGAGTGTTATAAAACAGGCCAATATTGAACAGTTGACCATTATGCACATCCAATGTCCTATAAAAACAATACAATTATATCATCATACAGGGGATGTAGACACTTCTTGGATACAACATTTTCATTTCTCTATAATATGAAAAGTCATGTGTGTATCAGTATGTAGAAAGTAATGTGTATATTCCGGTAAAATTTAGTTTAATTTTTTTGTTATTTAAAATGTGTGAAAGTTTTAGTAATTTTTTATTGTTTACAACGACATCTACATAATATTAATGGTTTAAAGATTATCACACATACATATATACATACATATGTATGACAATGCATTTTTGTTATCTTGTACATTGCACAGTGTATTGCAAAAATACTGCAACTTTTATACAAAATAGAACGCAAATGAAATTTTAAATATTTATATTCCACAATATTAAACCAATATTGTATTGGGCGAACACTTTTCTATACAAAATATAAAAAAAATAAAATAAGTTAAAAAAACAACATTTCACCCCAAACGCTTGAGCTGGATTGACAAGTCATTATATTAGGATTAATATTAATCAATATACTAGTGGTAAGTTTATATACTAATCTAATGGCTAGTCTTAAAAATTATAAAATATCCATTGAATTTTAGTATATAGTAGCTTGAATTTAATTTCTTCTTATAAAAAAAAAATATGTGTATCATTACTTATAGAAATGACTGTTCGAACACACTTAATCGAGTTGTCGCTAAAGTATGTGTGCAATGTAAACAAACAAATATTTGCTTACTGTTTTTGTGGTTTGTTCAGCGATTTTTTGTTTAAAAGTATTCTTGCCATATTTACAATAAAATATTATCGGTTAAATTTCATGGTTAATTACACCTATGAACCGCTTAAAAAATATACAAATTTAATTTAAAAAAAAGTAATATTTATGATATTCAGCTAAATCATTTTAAATTAAATTTTAACATAAAAAGCAGATAATTCTTATAGTATTTTTAGTTGCAATTAACACTCTACGATTGAAATGGTAGCTAACAGAAAAAAAAATTGTCTTTAAAGGCTTAATTTAATAAATTGCAATTTACATGAAAATAATATTAAATTTACTAGTGTATGGATATTAAATAGAAAAAGACAACGTCTACTTATTGAATTAGAAAAATATAATTCTCAACAAATAATACCAATTAAGTATAAACAAAAATTCATCTAACAATTCTTTAGAAAACTAATGGAAATAAAGTATCCTTAAGGGCTTGGATAATAAATTTGAATATTTTTTGTTTCTAAGACGAAAAATTATAAAATTCTAACTGTAATAGTTTTGCTAATTGGGCCATTAACAAAATTGCTCATTTGCTGGAAGCTAATTCAAAATTTTGTTTGCTTTGTGGATATTTACATAATTGTGAGAATATATCAGATGTGGCATTTGATGAGATAAAAAAAAATAATGAAATTGATTAATGTCAAAGTTTATTATTCAAGAAAAAGTAATTTTACAATTTTTGAATACTTTTACAATTGAAAATTTCTACATAAGATACAAATGACACAAATTTGAACTTTATATTAAACAAGTAGGAAAGTATAGTCGGGCATGGCCGACCATATGTATATATAGTATATTTTTATATACTATATATACATATGGTATATTTTTAAAATTTTTACTTTTTATAAAATTTTTATTTTTTGTAAAGAAACTTTTATGTTGAATATTACCATAATTCCAAAATATTTAAGCCATTTATTGATAAAAACTAAAATTTCTAAATAAGGCTCTATATAGGTCAAATATGGGCCGATCCTCGGTAAATTTGGGAAAAGGATATATTTCTAAATAACAGTTAGTTTTGTTGAGTTTCGTTGCGATACAAATGGTTACAAGTCAATTTTAGACGTTTAAGTGATTTTTTGAAGGGGGGTTTGTATGGGGGCTAGCGTCAAATATAGGCCGATCCTTACGATAAATCTGCAGTATCATTTATACTTATATAAAACTTATTTGTGCCAATTTTTAGAGAGATAGCAGAATATTTGACGTAATTATAGCATAAAAAGTTCAAATCGGGAGGTACGGTTGAATGGGGGCTAGGTGAAATAATGGACCGATTTCAACCATTTTCAATAGGCTTCGTCCTTGTGCCAAAAAACATGTTTGGTCCAAATTTCAAAATCAAATTATCTTGAAAATTGCGGCCTGTACCTTGCGCACAAGATTTACATGGACAGCCAGCCAGCCGGACAGACGGACGGACATGTCTTAATCGACTCAAAAAATGATTCTGAATCGATCGGTATACTTTAAGGTTGGTATTGGACCAATATTTTTGTATATTACAAACATCAGCACAAACGTATAATACCCTCCCCACTATAGTGGTGTAGGGTATAAAAAGTAAGATGTATTTTACACAAACATTAAAAACCAGTTCAATACTTTCCATTATGTAAGTAAATTATGAATTAGATCATTTAAAACCCTGAGGTAAGCAACAGAAACTTTCATTTCCAAAATGCTAGAATTTACTTTCAAAATAGCATTATACATATATTATTAATTTAACATGGTAATGAAAAAATTTGCCAAATCGCATATTTGCAAGTTTTTGCTGGGTAATAACACAAAAGTAATTTGAATATGGAGATTATGGAGTTACAAAATGAGTTCGTATTCTATATATGCTTTAGAAATATATATTTTTTATCTGATTATAAAAAAGTAAGACTCGTAAGAAAGTATAATCGATCATACAGAACAAGTTTTAGTAATATGTTAAATTTTATTTCAAATCTTGTAGGAGGGATGTAGTGTTATAAAAACCTTGGTTGCGAAATTTAATTAAAGTAAGATTATATGTTAATTGTGACGTTTAAGACTCAACGGTCATTTTGGATAAATCCTTGGGTCCAAATTTGTATGCTCCAAATTAAATTAAAAGTGAGTATTTTTGCTCCTTATAAACATTACTATAAATGCATAACCTACCTACCACTATGCTGATGTAGGTAATAAATACATACATATATGCATTAAAAATAGTAATTTTTTTAAGTAATTCAACTTATTAAGAATTTAACCTTTTTTCCTGTTTCTAACTAAAAAGTATATTAAAAATATATTAATACAAAAAATAGATACAATTTCCAATTAGTGACAAATATTACATTAAAAATGTATATTTTTAAATTAATTTTTCAATTTATCCACTCAAAGAAATTGCAATACTCGAACATATTGTTAAAAGTTAAAGAAAAAATCAAGAAATCAATATTAAGTAATGACCCAGTTAAAATGGCATTTCTACACATATTTAGGTGAAATATAACAACTCTTTTATAACAAATTTCTTATACACAGAGAAACATATTAAGGAGACATATCAATGTATGTACATTAGGGTGTCTCGAGGAATAGCATTTTTTTAGATTATCTTAGAATTTATGTGCTCTATATTATGTACTTAAACGTACGTTTAATCAGAATTTTAAATATGTTTCCAACGAAAGGTTAAAAATTATGGAATTTTTAAGACCCTTTTCGAAAAAGTTTTAGAAATTATTTTAACTTTAAAATACGCATCGTTCAAAAAAAATAGTCCATGGGATACCCTAATGTACATTCACACATTTGTACAAACAAAAAATGTAGTAATAATACAAAACATATACATATAAATGTTAGGGTGTATCTTTTTTTTTTTTACTTTTTATATCATTCATATGTATACATATGTATAGACCCAAACATCATATAATTTTATAAGACTAGTTTTCGAAGACCTAATCGTTTGAAATGAAAAAATTTGATCTATAAATATGAGTTATATAATTAAGTTGTATCAAACAAATAATGGTTTTCTCAATTTATATAAGGAAAAGTAACTGTTAAAACTTCTGAACTTCTGAGCACGTTAATAAAATAAAAAAATTCTTACCAAATAGAATAAAAACTCTAATGTTCGTATGTGAATATCCATATCAATACAAAATACGTACCGACATTCAGTAAAAAAATACATTTTACAGCAATTTGCAAAATGAATGTGTATGTAAGGAATGAATAAGGAAAAAGTAGAATTTATTTTTCTTTTTCAGTTTTCTTTTTTTAATAACAAGGTAAATGAAAAGTATAGAATTTAATAAAACTTTACGAAATACGTATATACATATGTGTGTATATAAAATTTCCATGGTGAAACAAAAGGTCATATGTCAAAATAATTATTATTTTTTTAACTAAAATGTCAATAACATTTATTGGTGTACAAACAAATATTGTATGTATAATATATAGCAACAATACGAATTTATTTGAATTTATTTGACATAGAACTTTTTTGTTGCAAACGAGTAAAATGTACTTGTAAGAGTAAGCAATTTATGTTTTTTTTTAATCCTTTTTTTGCAAGAAAAAAAATATGTTTTAACAACATCACAAATGTAGGTTCTTTTGTATCTTTTCCACTTTAACCAGTGCGTATGAATGATATTGTAGTCAACAATATGCATAAATACATACTTCAAAGAATTATTTGATTCTTAACAATATACCTTTATAATAACTTACTTTTACTCTTATTTGCTAGACTACAAGTTTAATTATTTTATGATATATAAAAAATTTTGCTTAATTGTTGTATTTCTTTTAATCCATTTACAGCATTATCGTGGTTCATTAAAATCCCTAAACACTGGCATTGTTACTTTACTAAATTATGGCAAACATGTGCCACCAGCTGTTTCGCATGTAACATTGGCCCATGAAATTGGCCATAATTTTGGATCACCGGTAAGTGGAAAAATTAAAATATAAGTTTTTTTATTTTACATGTTATTATTTTATTACAACATACATAAGTTTATTGGTTTATAAAAAAAATAAATATCTAAATATAAAAAAGTTCATAAATCATTGACTGAAAAAGTTCTAAAAGTCAGAAAAAATGCAGCAGTTCATTTAAACATAAAAAAGTTCATTTAAAGTTCTAAAAGTAAAAACAAGAAAAATGGGAATATGTGTACAACAAAAATATAAAGATGAAAAATTCGTAAAAAAATCATCCGCACACAGACACTAACATTCATATATGCGTTTCTATATGTGTGTCTGTGTGAGTATAGTTTTGTATATGTATTGTAAAATGCACTTAATGCAATTAGTTACAGTTCGTCGCGTGTGCTTAAAATCCTTTATGTTGAACTTTTTTAACAACGGGAACTTTAAAACATTGTAATATACCAAACATACGTTATATCATGTTATGCACAGTGGATCAAAAAGTGTTAATTATTACTGAAATTCGTTTCAATTCGATTTCACACAATATGGAGAGAATTTACCAAATCATCCATCGATTATTATTTTAATCTACAACCAAAAATTTGGACTTTGATCTTCGAAATTTTGGTTCTTATTAGATTATAAAAAGTTTTTCTATACGTCTGTGTGTTAAAAAATATTAAGGCTAAAAAGAAAAGTGCTAGAAAGATTCCACCAAAAATTCACGATTTGTTTGGAATTTAAATGGGCAATTTTGGTTCAAAATTTGAAAACAATAGGACATATCATTCTAGGGTCAATTTCTCTAGAAAATAATTTTATCTTTCTGCGAAATATTTTCATTTATTAATTTTATGATGATATATGATTTATAAAAATATATTTATAATGCTGTGTACAATATTTTCCCACTGTGAAGTGAAACTTTTCTATGACATTGCGATGTATAAAAGAAAAAGAGCAAAAGAGTGAGATTAACAAAAAGAAGGATATAGGAAGTTATATAATGCAGTCAAAGACACACTTACAATCACAAAATACAGACACTAACGCGCACTCTTCATAAACACAAAAAAAATTTAACTCTACGAACTTTTCACACACCCATAAAGTTACGGACTTAAACCATGTGTGTGTAAAAGCCTCTGTCTGAATTCACACAAAAGCAAAAATTTCTTAAATTTTGACTCTTTTGCTCGTTTTTTAACATTTTCCTCTACGCTTACTCTCAGCAATTATTTGTTGAATGATTGTCTGTTATTGTCAGAGTGTTTTTATTCCCACATCCATATATACATCCTATACACACAACTCTACCGACTTAAACATCTTTAAGCATCGATTTAATTGTAACAAGGACAAATTACTTTCTCTAGTTCAGTTGCAGTGCAGTAATGCCAAAAGCAATCGATGCAAAAAGGATAAGAGAAAGAAAAAAACAACAAAGTAGATTTCATATAGAGATGCAGGCAACTGATGACGTGAAAAGGATTTGAAATCGATTCAGTTTTTACAAGCAATTAAACAAGGAAACATGGATTTATGAAAAGTGAAAGTTACAAAGGGAACAAAGAAAATAAATGGGTTAGAATACGTATGTATGTGTTTGTTTGTTTGTGAACAATCTAAGGAGGTGACGAATACTAAACATCCGCATTAACGCATAAAGCAAACATTATAATAGATGTATCAGAAAATAATTGACATCATTTCTTTTCTTAAATGTTTTAATCGTGATTTTTTTACGCAAAGAAACGCTTACAAATTTAAGCAAAAATTAAAATTTGAGCAAGAGTTTATACAAATTTGCTTAAATGTTAAAAATTTTATTTAAAAAATTAAAGTAATTTTAACTAATATTTCACTTCATTTTACTTATTTACAGCATGATCCCGAACAATGTACTCCAGGTGGTGAAGATGGCAACTACATCATGTTTGCTCGAGCTACATCAGGTGACAAGAAAAATAACAATAAATTTTCACCTTGTTCCCTGAAATCTATAGAACCGGTACTTAATGCTAAAGCTCGCAGTACCAAAGGTTGCTTCACCGAGCCCCAATCGTCGATTTGTGGTAATGGTGTTGTCGAACCAGGAGAGCAGTGTGATTGTGGTTGGGAAGAAGATTGCAAAGATTCTTGCTGTTTCCCTATGTCACGCCACTCACGCATAGATGAAAAACCCTGTACTTTAACACCGAAAGCTATGTGTAGTCCTTCTCAGGGTCCTTGCTGTACGGGAGACTGTAAACTTAAATATGGCGATAAGTGTCGTGATGACAATGGCTGCAGAGATCCTAGTTTCTGTGATGGTCATATGCCTCAATGTCCTCCCTCAATCAACAAGCCTAATAAAACTATTTGTAACAAGGAATTTGTCTGCTACATGGGAGAATGTACTGGCAGTATTTGTCTGGCATATGGTTTGGAATCCTGTCAATGTATACCTGGACCGAAGGATGACAAAATAAAGTCGTGTGAATTGTGCTGCAAATTGCCTGGTGAAGATAATCCCTGTCGCAGTTCATTTGAGTGGAATGATGCTCCATTTGATGTACCAGATATGTATGCCAAACCTGGTACTCCTTGCAACGACTACAATGGGTAAATTTTTATTTTCACTTTTACTTTGTCTCTATCAACTAACATTTTTTATTGTATGTAAAATTTTTTTATAGTTAGTAAGTAACTGTACAATATTTTATATGTCAAGTGTCAAATCTCTTAAAATGACCGCATCCATTACGAAATTGCTTAACAAACAGGCAGCCAACCAAGAGGTTTTTCATTTGATCTATATAAAAAATGCTCTTATTATCTATGACAACGGGTTGAAAAAATATTTTTATACGTTTTATCTCAAACAAAAAATAAAAAATTCTAAATGTAAAATATTTTTCATCTCAATTTTTATATACGTTTTTTTCACTTTCTTTTTCATACTACTTTTGTGTTTTATTACCTCCTCTTCGTGCCCGATTTGTGACATCAGTTACTGTGATGTCTTCCAGAAATGTCGTGAAGTTGATCCCTCTGGCCCTTTGGCAACATTACGAAAACTACTACTGTCCGAAGAGAGTATTGCAACATTTAAAAAGTGGATGCAACAAAACTGGTATACTGTCGCTTTGGCGGCCATTGGCGTTTTTGTATTATTGGTAAGTAAAACTAACAGACAAAAAATACACAATTCGTATAACGTAAAGCTGACAAAAAAAATCTCTGAAAATATTCATTTGTTTCTCGTATATGCGAGAAGCTGTAATGTTTTTGCGTCCACCATCGTTTTCGATACTTAGTAGCCTGATGATTTTGTTCTACTTTGGTTCGGTATTGTTTCTGCAGGCGCACATACATATGTATATGCGAATGTGGAACAAAAAGTTCAAGTGGTCATCACTTGATACGCAGCCAACAAATAACCATTGAAGATTTGTTCCATTTCATACTTTTTTTCATTCCTCCAACCTCTCACTTATGTTTAATGTCAATAAGGGAAATGTTTTAATTTTTCTTGCCATTCTTGCATTTTTTGTTTTCTCTATTTCTCATACGAAAATTTGTCACTTGAAGATTATGAAGTTTGTTGCGAATGTTATAAAAGATGAAAAAGAAATGTTAGAAAATGTTTCTCCAAAGAATAGTAAGTTATTAACGTGAAAATTCGAAACGAAAATATGTTGTATGTGCGAAGTAGAAATTTGAAAATCATCCTTAACTAAATGCTACAAATATTCCAAAATATATGAAACATTTAAAAGTCGTTTTGTTTCATGCAGAATCATCTCAGATAAAAATACTAAAAGAAATTTCTCATCTCTTCAAATGCATTTTAAGCTACAATTCAAAAACCTTTCCTAAATACAATAATCCTTTAGTGTTCTTAGAAACTTTCAAATAAACATTGAAACTTAAAATCATTGTTTAACATCTTTAGTTTAAAACTTTATGATATAATTTTAATTGAAAAATTATTAATATATTTATAATTTTTTTCTCTTAGATACTGAGCACGAAGCTACTGGCGAAACGGTCAAATCTGAAATTGAAATCGGTTACAATAATTCACAGCGCCACTACCGAAACCGTACGTCTACCCGACGACAACAACGGCGTTATCGTGCATACGGCCGTACGTACAAAAGTACCTTTCAAAAAGAAAGTCAGAGGAGAACGCAGCAGCTCCAACAATCCAGCCAACAATGGTAATAAATCCAAGATCGGCGGTAGTAAAATCAATAAAAACTCAAACAAGTCCTCCCACGCCCATGCCAGGGCTACCAAAGTAAACACTTCAAATACAGCCAATTTAACCACCAACCCAAATACAGTTAACGCTACAGGTAATGGCGCTGTGTCCGGTGATGTTAAAAAACCCGTAAGAACTAAGAAAAACAGAATATCGGGCAGTACGGGTAAATCAGCTCATAATGTCATTAATTCTGTGGTCAATGCGGAAAAGGCTAATCAGGAGAATCTTAAGAAGTCAAAGAAGAAGAAACATAACAAGGAAATAATAGATTATTCCTCTCGCACTGGCCCAGCTTTAGGCGGCGCCCCCATTAATCATACCAATACCTTTGGTAAGGTACAAAAATGGTTATTAGAATCACCAATAGTAGCACAGCCACTCTCCCATATTGAACATTCCTCCAAAGTAAGAAAAGTTATGAGCAAGTCACAAAGTACTCCAGAGAGACTAGTGCAGAAAACCCCCACCAAAAGCAAAAGCATGGGCAACCTGTCCAACGAGAAGGTCAAACTACAAGTGGTATACAAACCTCCGTTCCGATTTGCCCTGCGCTTATCAAAGAATACCAAGGTGAAGACTCATGTGATGGGCAACATAAGCAATAATAAATTTAAAAGACACTCTAGAACAGACAATAAACGATCCAGTGGTAGTCATCAAATGGATGGTGGTGGCAGTGGGAGTGGTGTAAAGTCGTTAGGTGAGAAGACCAAGAGAGCCGCCTTATTACTCCGTTCCAATAATGACGAGGACAATCAAATTTTAACCTTAAATGAACCCAATTATGAAACCCTTAATCCCAAAACCGCACCATCCAAAATGGAGAATCCCTTCTATGAAAACATTAAATTTATGCAAACGAACGAAAAGCGCCACAGTGATCCAGCTGTTACAACTGGAGACTCGGGTGCGGCATCAGCCAGTGGAGGTTCCATGACGAATAGTGTAAAACGCTCCTCCAGCAAGTCTAATCTAGAAGCTCATCAACAGCCACAACATTTTCAAAGATCTTCTAGTTCCAGCAACCCCTTCGCCATCATGGATGCATCACGCAATTCCCGCAAATTAAGCGAGAGTAATGCTGACAATTTAAGCCGTAATTTTGGCAGCACACAGAATTTAATAAACAGCAGTCAAAGTAATTTAAGTAAATCAAAAAAACGTAGCAGTCTTAATTTAAAATCAAATATAAATAAAAACGGTAAGGACCCGCCCCTGGCCGCAAACATGCCACCTACTAAAAGAAGTAACTCCAACATGAATCTGAGAAGAGATTCTACCACAAATGCTGTAGCAGACAATTTAAAATCCTCAAAGCATTTGCAGTCTCAGGCAGTGCCCCTGAGACGTAGTATAAGTAGCTCCACGCATACAAATCAAACGGCTGCAAACCCTCTAGCCAAATCATCGTCGTCATCATCAACGCCTGCTGGTGCAGGAGCTTTACCTACACAACTGCCATCTTATAACGCTCAACGTTCTTCGCGAGCAAGTTTTAGCAATATACCCAGAGCTAGTCTTAGTCTGGTCAATTCGTCCTCATCTAGTACGGGTAGTAATTCGCCAGCCAACTTAAATACAAGTCACACAAGTTTCCCCTTTAACTCTCAAGTCTCGTCTGGGCACAACATTCAGGCAGAACAAAGACGCAGTCGATCTAGTTTACCACCGCCACCTGTACAGCCTGTCAATGGCCATCAAAGATCAAATTCTGTACGACAGCATGCACACAACTATCATCCGCCACCACTGCCCTCCACCAGCAGCAATGCAGCTGTCAGTAAATCTCAATCAAACTCAAATACAAATAATTCGGAACTGCCATCCGATTTAGAGGTTATGGTGTCCGATATCGAAAATTTGGTTAGTTAGTCAAAAGTTTATAAAGTTCGTCAAAGAGTCATTTCCTTTGTAGGTAGAATACCAATGAATTGATTATGAATTCCTTGCGACTGCTGCTTCAGAATCCACAACCACACACTCACTTTCACACAAACCTGCCAAAATAATCTCAATATTAGAAAATTTGGTGTTAAAGAATATGTAGCTGAAATACAAACAAAAAAACTACCGCCGCCTCACTGCCCTATTTTGGACTCTACATACAAAATAATTTTAAAAATTCAAAACGAAAGTTACTTAAACTTTTGCAAGACGATGGATGGATGAGTGAATGAATGAACCAACGGATGGTATTATTTTGATATTAAAGAAAACAAGAATAAAAACTGCAAACATTTTACGTGTAACAAAAGTTTCTTAGATTATTTTTGTAAGCGGAAAAAATATAAAAAAACAACAAAACCTAGAAGACTTATCCATGTCTCCTTTTCCCCTCCCTCGCTCCCTTCCTCGTCACTTCTATAACAAATTGAAATAAATTTGTTTAATAAAATACTTGATGTTGTAGACAAAGTTTTCTTTATTGAATGGATTTTAAGATTTTCCATAAAAGAGCCAATTGAAGCAGCACATACTTGTGCAGAAAAGGATTTTAAAATTGTTGAAATAGAATTTTTTAAAAACAATGACTTTTTAACGATTCAACAACAATGATTGATTTCACAATTTCAATTGATGATTTAGAAACAAAAAAGCAAAACTTTAACAAAAGGAACGCTTCATTAAAGTCACAGACGAAATGAATGTAAAAACGCAAAACAAAGCAATAGCAGGAGGGGAGTAATCAAGTTGTCATAGTAGTTAGTTGTAAAATATACTTATTTATTTAGTTCCATCATCCATCATGAATACAATAATACTTTATTAATATGTCTTATATTAAGGGGAGATTTTGGAGAAGATTACGAAGATTTCTATTTAAAATTTAATAAAAACTTTTAAAGTATTTGAAAATGTTTAGCAGTTTTACAAAAATTGTACACTCCTTGTGCTGGGAATAATTAACTTTTATGGGCGAATGTTTTTTACAAATTTCAATATTTTATTAAACAAATTCTACTGAAGAAAGATCAATGTCAAAATATCAACTCTTGCCTTAACAACTCTAATTGTATTTTTAATAAAGTCCACTCATTATTTAAATTTATTTAATATAAAAAAAGATAAATAAATTTTAAAACAAAAATCAAACTTAATGTAAATCCCTTTCAACTGATTTTGTAATCCAAAAGCAAAAACAAAAAAAGAAACTATAACAAGTCTTCAAAACTATTTTGTGATCGTAGTTTATTTATTAATAAATTATTTAAAAAAAATTAAAATAAATTTTAAGTCTAAAATTAAAAAAAAAAAAAACTGTATAAATGTGTAAATTTTATGTTTTAAACAAAAAAGTCTCGTTTTATTTTTAATTTAATTTTTATTTACAAAAATATAAAATTTTTTAAATTTTCATTTATTTAAAACTATATGTATGATATTAAAACAATAAAACAAATTTCAAAAACAAATTAACTATTAAATATAGCATAATAAAATAATAATGATAATAAAAAATATAAAATTATAAAAGAAATCTGTATTGTCAACATAGTAACTGAACTGTGTGTAAAATAAATCAATAAAAATTAAAAAAAAAAACTGAAACATAAATATTTAAATATTTTACTATTAATAATTCCGTATGAATTGTAGGCTTAAAATAACATACATTTTTAAACATGTCTTATGTGTCAATTAATGTATAAATTGTAAAAATAACTATTAAAAAAATTAACAAAAAACAAAAAGTAAACAAATAAAATAGAATAATGAAAAAATTAAATCACAAAAATCTGAAATTAATTTATAGCGGTTTACGTCGTTACATTTTTTATTTTTTTATTTTTTTTATTTTTAAATGTATGAGTTTTTTTAAGTGCATAGTAGAGGCATTCAAAATATAATGATTTTACTGGGTTAGGTTTTTATTATGTTTTTTATTATTACACATTTAAATTAAGTTATATATTTGGGCAATTTCGCATCAAGTGATCCAACTTTTAAAATCTAAGTTTTCCGATTTTGGTCATACAGTTTTTTTTTTCAAATTGGTATAATCTTTTACCTGTTGGTCCTACCAAAATTGTCCAAAAGAAGTTCAGTTAGCTATTTCTTCATTGTTTCCAAAATTATTGTTATTCTATTTTTTTTTTTTTTCAAGATGTCCAGAAGAAATTTATACAATGAAAGAAAAAGTTATCTGATAATTTTTGCTAGGACCACTAGGTGAAAAGTTACATCCATTTCAAAAAAACTTGATAACTAAAATATTAAATTTTGACTCCCTCTAACCGTTGTAGACCGATAAAGCTGAATATTTTTGTATTCAATATCCAATAGTAATTAACTTGGTGCAATTTTAATTCAAATCGGAATACATCGATTTTAAATGGCCCATTTTCATATTTTAAATTAATCTTATCTTCTAGAAAAAATTATATTTCCATAAGTTCGTCTTTTGAAGACTAATCTAAAGAAAATCTTAATTTTTTTGGGCACCTCTAGTTCACAACAAAATTCTTACATTTCCATTAAATTTATTTATCCTGACATTTACACAGCTACACACAACCACATTTATTTTACTTATGTTTGTGTTGTTGTATGTAATTTATAGGGTTTTTTGTTCGATTTTGGATTGTATGAATTATACAAGTATAAAAACACAAATAGGCCAATATATACCAGCAAACATTTATGAGCGGCATATAAACTAAAATGTTTTCAAAAGGCCAAATAAAAGGCTAAAAAATTTTGCAAATATCTTTATCATACTAATTTATTCCTGGAAATTCGCAATTTTTTTGTGGTTTAAAATATTCTTAAAAATGTTTCTATTATTTTTTTTGTAATAGGCTATAAATTTTTGAGATATATTTCGATAATACATAGTAAAGAAACAAATCGGTTTGTAGAATTTAAAATTGTTTTTATGATTCCCGTAATCAGTACAAAAATTCGCATTTTATGAACCACAAAATTGCCACAGAACACTCTACTGAACATTTTAAGTAAATTTATAAGGTTTGTTTGGTATTCAAAAAGTAGCAATCAAATATTTCATATCTCCTCAATTCATATTTGGAAATTGCATTGATTTTTTGCAATATTATTTCACATTTAAAATGGAGATTTATTTCACATGAAATAATTCTTCAAATTCTAAATTTTCATGCTACAAAACCCAGGATTCGCTAAGAAAATAAGCAAAACGTTCATTATCAGGTATGAGATTAAAATGTTAACACAATACAATTTTAAGTTATCAATTTAACTTGATAAAGTCATTGGAGACCACTAAATACCACTATCGCTAACAAGTAATTAAAAAATTTGTCAATGGAAATCATGTGAAAAAAACGTATACAGCAGCTATATCTTCATAATGAATTAGAAAGTATTTATATTACACATTATTTTTCCGATATCTTTAATCCATTGGTCGATGAAACAATTTAGTTTGATCATCATAGAGAAAGATTTATGTTTATAAAAAAAATGTAAGTGAATTATGGTCCTTTTATTAAGGTCATTATGTTCGGGATGTTAGATATTAGAACATACTTATAACTTAAGTATGAGCTCAAAATCTTTAACTATAAGGTCGGTTCTATTCTTCATTAAATGGTTTGTATCAATAAAGAATAAAAACCCGATTTTTACAATAGTAAATAAATTTCTTAAGTCGTTATTATTCTAGTTTATGTAAATTTATAAAAATTTACTACTTTATGCTCATTGATCATTTTTTCAGTTCTCAAAAAATAAATGTTACTGGGTTATACGTAGTTTTTGTACCATTTATTCAGGTTTCTCATAGACGTAAAAATAAATTTTTGGTAATTTATTTTTTAGTTTTTTCTTTTATAAAATTTTAAATGTATTGTTTTGGGAATTACTTTTACAAGGCGTATTTTGAGTGGGTAAACATGAGTACTAATAAAAATAATCACAAATACTTTTTTGTGAATTGTTCTCATATATAATTATGCATTCGAATGAATAAAATAAATTTACATATGTATGGTTATTGTTTAAAATGTAATTCATATTAAATAAATTTACGAACAAATTTATTAAATCAAATAAAATCTATAATTATCAAAATATGTATTAGTCAAATACAAATCTCAATAATACACACATGCATTATTGCGTATTTGTCCGTCCTTCTGTCTCTTATTCTATCAAATGTGCATCATATAATTTCTATAAGTGAGAGTGGTTTTATTGTTGCTCAGCAAAAACTTATACTTATTCTACAACTTTTCTATTACTAATACAGAAGTAGTCTAGTAATGACTTACACATAATATATTATATAAGTATTTACTTTTTAGCATTGACATGTTGTTTTCGAACTATGTTTTTAACACAAACTAGAATAAATAATATTTGTGTGAAAACTAATAGAAGACGCAGTGGACGTATCCTCGTAGATATTTTTTTCTCAAAAACAAAACTACTTTATTAACTATTTTTGGCGATCGTAGTAAATACTTGCAGTATTCCCTATTTATAAGCGAGGGCGGTAAGTACTTGCCTTCAATGTAAGAAAATTTTAGCTTTTTAAACACATACTTATCAATGTAAGTTTTTGCTGGGTAGTTATCTCTGTATTAGTAATGTTAAAAATAAATATATAAAAATACGTATTCATAAATAAACATACAATTTCAAATTCACATATTTGGATTAAAATACGCTTTTAAAAGTATAAATAAGCATATAAAAATATAGTAACAAAAATATTATTTTCATACGTGCGTAAGTATTGTATATATGTATGTATGTACGTATGTATGTATGTATGTATGTATGCATGCATGTATGTATGTATGTATGTATGTATGTATGTATGTATGTATGTATGTATGTATGTATGTATGTATGTATGTATGTATGTATGTATGTATGTATGTATGTATGTCTGTAGAAGTTTATCTGTTGCAGATAAACAAATTATAATGTAATTTTATAATGATTCGTTACTTAGTATTTTTTTCAATTATTTTTTTTTTTTGCAATATACAGATGTCAATTGGGTTAAATTTGAAAACTGTTGATGGGAAGTTTGATATATAATGAAAGCTGATATAGGCAATGTAATATATGTAAATGTAATTATACAAGTATAGATACGAACAATTAGGGATATCTATAAAATAACATAAGTATGAAGATCTAAATTTGAAATAAATTTCGAAAAATGGTACAATATAGTAATTTATTTCGTATAACCACACATTTTTGTGCAATATTATGCTAATATGAATAATAAACATAATATATACATATGTATATATCTTTTTAAGTTTATTTTAATAATTGCGAGCTATACCCTTATCTTGCCAGCTTAGCATTTTTTTCTATTTTCTTTCTTATAGTTTTTTTTTTATTTTCTTTGGAAAAATTTTAAAATTTAAAATTTTAATTTATAAATTTTAATTTATAATTTTTTTAAATAAGAAAATCAATAATTTTGGAGGCCTCTACTGTCCATGAAAACTTAGTGGAAATTTTCGCAGTTGCAAAAATACGGAAAAAAAAGAAACGTTTTGCTTCGAACTTAACATATTTAATAGTTTTTTTGTTCTGACTCTATAATTTTAATAACTAGAAGCTTGATCTTTTTCTACACGTAACAATAGAAACTGGCACTAGCACTACCACTCAATATTATTATTTTTCAAAAAACTATTTTTTTAGGTTAAAAAATCGAAGTGCAAATTAAAAGAAACAAAGGCTACATTCACCCTATTATAACCTACGAATTCAAAGTTTCCTACACACAAAAAAATAATTTGAAAACGATACTAAAAGTATACTTTAGATTTTCATTAAAATTTTTTTTTGTTCACTCTACATATCAAAAAACATAAACACATAAAATTAAAAAAATAACAAACAACTGTAAAAATAAGAGTAACATTCAATTCTTCACAAATTAAAAATACATAGATGTATATTGTACATATTGTGAAAAGCATAACAAATAAAACAACAATACAAAAATAGGTATTTTCCAAAAAAAAAATATGTATAAGCAACTAAATAAATAATTGTAGTAAAAAACTGGCATAAAATAACACATATAAATAAGTGATTATGTAGTAAATAATAAATGTGAATGTATGCTTATTTTTCATTATAAAAAAGCAATAAAATATGTATGTATAAATTTAAAAAGTAATTTTTCTGAATTTAAATAGGTTGAAGAATCCTTTATATAATTTTAGTTAAATTGTTTAAAAACGTTAAGTGAGTACAAGTCAACAAAAAAAATATTTTTAAAAAAATAAACAAAATTAGCACTTGAAACATACAAGAGAAAAAAACTAAATAATAAAAAGTATCCCTTAACCCCCTTCCCGCAAACAATATTGTATACAAATAGAAAAAAAACTTAAATATCCCACACACCTACTTGTTAAAGATACAGGTTATGGTGTACCCTTCACATACTATGACTTGAAATTATATTTACACATTTTGTTTTAATAAATTTTAATTTGTTTTAAACATTGTGTATAATTTAATACATTTTAATTTTTAAGGAAATCCCTTAGTTTATTAACATAGATTACTTTTTATTTAATTGTTTTATAGGAAATTATTTCTTTTGGTCCAAATTTATACACTTAACAAAATAGATGTTGTCATTAATCATCTTAATAATAATCGAAAAAATTCAAAACAAAATATATCGAACAAGGCCAATTATTTTACATGAGCAACAGACATACACACGTGTATAATATTAATTCAGTTCAGTTATTTTATCTGAACAAAAATTAACAAAACTAAACTGAATGACTACAAATAGTAAACAAAAAATTTATAAATATATTTTTTAACATAAAAATAACTAAAAAAACAAATTCTTGTAAAATCTAACAATAAATACAAAAAACAAAAATAATTTTAAATTAAGTTTAATTTTAAGGAGAACAAAAAATATTAAATAAAAAATAATCAAAAATATTACAAAATGAAAACATATAAACTCTTTTATTTAAATTAAATATAGACAAAAAATCAAATTTCCTATTTAAGAATGGGGTACCAAAGAACTGATCTTGTTATAAGTAAAAACAAAGGTCAGCAAGCAAATAAACAAAGTGTACTTATCGGAGATATCGTGTGCTCAAAAATCCGTTATTATATATAAAATTTATTGACTTCTGACTTTTTAAAAAAATCTATTACTAAACTGCTTTTCTAAAAAAGGCCTAACTAGTAGAGCATTTATATTACAATGTAATGTAAAAAAATAAGTACTCATATTAAATATAAGTATATTATTTAAAAATTAATCAACATTGTGTGTATTTAATGAGTTCTAATCTTAGTATTCTCATTAAGAAAAACAACAAAATAACAACCATTTAGCAAGCTGTCAAAATTCACTAAAATCTTACTGACTACAGAATATATATTTTTTTTCCAAAATACTTTCAAATGTGAAAACTGTTACAACCGTATGTTGTCCCTTCAAGTGAATTTTAACTAAAGTTTAACCATTATTAACAAGTGTTGTTACAAAACACTTCTTAAGTTGTAGTTTCATTAGCATATTTACTCGAAGAAATACACAAACATACAGATACATGCAATCATCTTATATATATGCGGTTGGCTAAATGTATGAATGTATGCATTAAAACAAATAGCAAACACTCTTACACTCCTGCCAATAATGCTGATTGTGACTGACGATGATAACACTGTGCAACAAGAAAATCATTACGGAATGAAATCAACAGGAAATGAAATGTTAGTTTGCAATTTCCCAAACACAGTCAAACCCGTTCAAATTAATTCGGGTATTACGAACTACTTTTAAAGTCCCTACATTTTAGTATTCAACAATTTTCATACAAAAACATATCCTATAATGAACTCGGTTATAGCGGATCCTTAGATAAAGCGAACAACTTTTTGTCCCTCAAGTACAATTTCATAATAAAATGTATTTTTCTGAAAAATTCAGTTTTTTGAGTAATAACATAAAAGTATATATATCTTGGAAACCAGAAGAGATGGGACAAATACAATAAGTGATCACTTTTTTTCACCAAAACCGATTTTTTAAAAACATAAAAGTTCATTAATCTTGAAAGTGGCAGGCCCAAAACAACGGCAGTATATGATGACTTACTATTTTACCAAAAACTAATTTTGTGTAAAACACTGCAACACATAAGTATACGATAACAAATTTGTTGCATAGTGTAATCAGCTCTATCACCGCCAATTTCGTTTCCATTTTCAATGGCACAGTAAACTGAAATCAACACCCACCAACTCTTCAACACCGCGCAGAAGACCAAACAATACTATACACGAAAACACCAGCATAACACAGTGTGCAAAAAAGTTTGAATCAAAGTCAAACGAAAAAAACTCATTAAAAATCAACAACATTTCAAAAAGAAATTTAAAAAATATACATACATTGGATCAGTTCAAGAGTTAACTCTTTACATTCGTTTGAAAGTCCAACATTTTCTGATTACTGGGTTAATATATTTTGTAGGTTTTTATATCTGAATTTACGTTTAAAATTAAATGCGTTTATATGCCGTTGGTTTAACAAAACACACATGCTGATTTTTAAAAAAACCAACACCAATATACACTCAATGTCTAAAGATGAAAGTTGTCTGTATGTCTATTATTGATGAGTAAACATATGGGTGAACGTGGTGTATATTTTTTGTACGAAATACATATGCGATATTGTAGCACATTTGCATACGTATACATACATGTGAACGCAACTACATACATATGAGAATTAGAGTGTCCCGAGGAACTAAAATAAGAAATAAATTTTCTGATAAGGCCACACACAGTTTTTTACCAGCGAATAAAAATCTTTATCTCTGTATATGTAAACTTTTTTTCTGCAGTCGAAAAGATTTCAGATAATATTTATATAACTTATTATACAAGATTTTCAATCGCTGGTAGAAATTTTCGAAATATTCTTCATTAATCTCGTATTTAGTACATTAATACGTATCGTTTGAGAAGTTTTCCTACAAAAATGTGGTACACGGAAACACCCTTTTGCATAAGCATCTATTAAGTTAAATATTAATTTGTAAGTTACACCTTTGAAACGCATGCATGCATACCAATGAGCTCAAAGCGGAAATATCTTTTAAACTGTAAGATTTGACAAATTTTTAGAACATATTTAATAACTTTGTATACAAATTATAGTGACCGATTGAAAGCATTTTTTTCAATGTTGGTACGACTACACAGAATGGCTTTAGCTGAAACAAAATCAACAATTAAAATTCGAAGAGTTCTTTTAGGACCATTTAGTACCATACGAGGATTCAGAAAAGGTATATAATATACTGCTAGAAAAGTTATTGCGCAATGCTGCTGTAAATAGCACGGGCAGAAATCTACACATGATTCTCGCATATGCTGACGACATTGATTTATTGGTCGAACATTGTTAGAGGTAACTGCAGTCTTTACGAAAATTATGAGAGATTCAACGAAAATGGGTCTGGCAGTGAATGAAGGTTAGACAAAGTGAATGGTTTCAACAAAAAGAAGAATGATACCAGCATGCAGACAAAGCGAAGTATAATACTTGCAAATAGATACTATTTCGGTCTTGACAAGCAATTTGAAACAGAGCCATTTCTCAAAAGACTAAACTTAAGCTCTACATAACGCTATTATTACCTTTGCTATTACTTATATGGTGCTGAAACATGAAAAGAACAACTTGGTATGCGAAATTGGAGAAGAAGTGCTGAAGATCGAATCACATGGAAATATATTTTACGCATAAGTTCCAAATGGATTGTAACATAAATACGTATTATAAATGTAATAAAATTGTAAAATTTGCCAATAAAGAAGATGAACGCAAAATTAAACGATTTTAACATTAATTTAAGATCTATTTATTTTACAAAGGTAAATTTCATAGCTTTTCACTTAATTCATATACATATTTATAGGAGTAGTTCGAATATAGTTTTTTTTATTTCCAACAAAACAATTTATTAATGCAGCCTTTGGCATTTCTTATGTTTTACTTGTTCAAAATTGCAGAAGTAATGATTTCAGTTTTGTTTATTTAACATTAACTACCTTAAACATAAATATTAAATTTTATCGAAGGTTTGTAGAACAAATTTTGTATGAAAGTTTGATTTATAAACCTTTGATTAAAGTTTGTGAATAAGACCCTTACTATACAAAAGACAATTTTAATTACAACTCTTACTGAAACAATCTGAGTCTTCATACCCAACATACAACACTTTAAAAAAACACATAAAATTAATTCGAAACCCTGAGACTAACCCGTATCTAAAGTATTGAGCAGCACCGAATTTGATCTCAGATTTTCTCTATCACACCTGAATTTAAAATATCGTGCACTGAAATTTGATAAAATGTTATTTTTTTTACTTTTTTTGAAAACTTTTTAACAGCACCAAGCCAACTTTATAAATAAAATGTAGTATGCCATCTGAAAGTCCATTCTGTTAACTTTAAAATAAAGTCTTAACATGAAAACTCATGGTTTTGGTATATTCATGGTTTTTATAACCTGAATTACAAAAGACGATGTTCCAATCGACACAAAATCACTTTAAGATTTGACTTAACGATATCTGTCCTTCCTTCAACTTCAACGGAGAATATCTCAGAAACTTCAGACACAGCAACAGATTTGACAAAAACAGTCGTTCAAAACTACTGGTATACGTATGTTCCTCATTTCACGAGTATATTTGTGTATGGGTGTTTGTTTATACATATGACGATATGTATGTATTTGAGACAGAGCAATTTTGTATTTGCATATTTCTAATTGTGGTCTCTTTGATTTAGCAAAACGAAAGCCACAAAACCATTGAGCTCTACTTAAATACTAAAATAGAAAAAAAAATACACACACATATTTACTCATTTTATCTGAATTGAATAGAACAGAATACATGTATATATGCATATGGTACTTATACACCGAGGAACATTAATATACTTGTTCTTGTATGCAAAATGCAATGGTAAACAAAAGACAATAACTCAATACATATAACATTTATATATAAATATGTTTCTGTTTATATATTTAGATGTATCTACAAATATATCTCAAACTAAATATAAATTTGCTACACATTATATATTTCAAAATGATGCACGCAATTTATACCGCAACACATCAACATCAATAAGAGACCAATTTCAACAATAAATACTAATTCAAATTTCAAACTATTTTTGTATGTGGTTTGTAATTTGTCAGTTGGGAACAATTTTCTTTGAAATAAATCAAACTTTGAACAAAGTTTTTTTTTTGTAGCAATCTAAATCTTGTACATAAATTCACTTAGTAAGTAAATATGTCTACGATATTTATGATATAAACGTACATATTTCAACATATTAAATTTTGACAAAGACCTGGCCAAATTTCAGTTTATCCCCAACTATCCCCTATTTAATATTCCACTTAAGGTTACCGCTACTCACTAACTGCCAACGTATTTAATTTTTTTTACATGACAAGAAAATCAATTCTCACGCCATATATTACAAAGAGACAGACAATGGAGTCTATGCACTGCAATAAAAATTTTTGTTTAAATTTATTTTTAGAGTGTCTACTATTTATATTACTTGGGGACACTAAAGTCACACTATCTTTACTATTACAATATCTTTACTCTAGTTAAAAAAGTAGACTCATGACTCATGCTAGTGTAAATGACTGTCATTATTTGGGAAGCATTGACTCTTTGTCAAACAGTTGGATCATCAATTGCCGCCATGTACACAAACGATTACATAAACATGCATGTGCTTATGAGAGGAAACATACACATACATATATTCACACTTTTAGCCTTGCAATTACATTTAATATTAATAATTATATTAGTTTTGTGTTTAAATTTTAATTTAATACAATTTACAATTACAATTCGACAATTTCAATGCAGACTGTTTATTGGTGTTTGTATAACGGAGGCTTAACATTAATTAACTTAGAATTTCGGGGGATTTACTAAAACCTATCAATAATTCAAAAAGCAATAAAATTTTTTCATTAAATTGTAAAAAATATGTATTCTGATGCCTTCTATTTTTCATGTTACATTGACTGCTAAATAATCCCACGTTCTTTTTTAAACGCTGGCATTTTGTAACATGTCAAATTACGCGTAAATTTCATTTCATATATATGTACATATGTTTCCTCCTCTCTTTCCAATGCAACAAAATAATTAAATTTTGTTTTCTATTAAATTATAATTTGCTGCTGACTTGTTGCTACATTGCGTATGTTTTATTGTGGTGAATATATTTTCAAATTTGCTTTGATTCCCTTTTTATGAAAGAAACTGAATGCTCAAAAAATTTATTATTTTAAATTACATATTTTTATTTTTGGACTTTATTCCAGATTTATGCGTTATTTCGATTTAAAATTTTTATACACAAAAGTATAGGGTTTAAATTGAAAAAAATAATCCAGGATCATTTACACAATTGTAATTCGTTGTAATTTAAGAGTTCTTGTTACAACTGTGTTCTCAGTTAGTACCAACTAGAACATCGATTTTTCTATCAATAATACATCGATCATGATCAATACCGTGGCCGAGATAATTACGAATATTCTTTTACAATTTCAACATTTTAATATAAACTGAACTGAATTTGCATTTTATAAGGTTCTTCCTATACACTTACAAGCATTTTCTCGTGATTGTTGTTGAAAAACGTTTCAATATATATTTTTTTTATTGCTTGAAAAATAACCAAGTTAAAGTGAACATGATGGTACCGTTTGTACCAACATTCAACATTTGGAAAACAGTTGTACACCATATATATTATTCGATATTTTCTTCCAAAAAATGGTCAAATGTATGTGTTTAACTCTAAACCCACATATTCATGTTAATGTCCCTTACAATGCACACGTTTATACATACATAGATACATATTGGTAAATTTCTCAGCCTGGATCGCTTTGTCCGACCTCCCGTCTGTCTGGTTTTACAATTTGAGCTTATCAACTCAATTGTGGTTTGTACGTACACTCACTAAGTCATACATACATAGAAAGATATATATGTACATACATACGTGAATGAGTATGTATTTAGGTTGGTGTGTTAGTATTAGTTAAGTATGTCTGTTGACTGTGTATTTCCGTTTTAAATTGAATATTGATACTGTTTTTCAAAGTTATTTTTTCATTTTATAAATGAATGTGCAACATATGTACATATCCATACATACATTTGTATATGTATTAGATATTTTTGTGTGAATTTTTACGTTTTTGTAACGTTTTGTTTTGCTATTAGTATGTAGCAAGTTTAGGTCAACAACACATGTGTTCTTCTATTTATGTACATTTTATTTAGGCAATTGGTTTACCAATACGTTTTTAATCGAATTTAATTTTCTGCCGTACATGATAAATTGTCAAATTTATTATTCACGCTGATCAAATATTGCAAATAACAACCATAACTATAATAATAATTATTATTATGTTGCACGTACAATAGACAATATACATATATGGAATTGAATTATGTAACATTGTTTTTCAACATTGTATTGTATGTAAAACTTCTAAAAAAGTAAACTTTAAAGACATTTCTGAGTTTTAATTAATTTGGAAGTATACTTGAAAATCCAATTTGTTCTATTAATTTTTCAATATAAATTTAAACAATTTATAGTTCAATCATTACAAAGATTTGCTTTTGCCAACAGCTCGTTGCAAGGAATTTAAATTCTTTGCATATTTACAAAGTTAATGTGGTGCATTAGAGCAAAAACGCTTAACCCTCTACACAACCCACTAGGACTGATTCAATTTCCTATAAAACATACAAATGCTCGTTGAAAGGTACTCTTTTTAAACAAAAATTAAGGTAATAAAAAATATCAACTATTTATTGTTTCAAAATTGCCTGTGACTTACTTACATCCCTATACTTACTTTCGTATCAGCAACGTGTGGCATAAGAACATAAGAACGTACATAAATAAGTAAGCGAACAAATAACGAACAAAACAACAAAAATAAAGTTGAAGATGAGGAAAAAAGTTTTGTAATTAAGTCAAGTCATCAAATACTTATAAGAGAAATGGGAAAAAAGTAGCCAAAACTTATAACTACTCGTATCGACAGAAATGAAGGACTTATACAGTTTCTGAAAATGTATCAATAAAACAATTACAATAACAATATAAGACTAGATAAAGTTATAAGAAGCTTTAACAGTAACTAGCAAAAACGAAATATAAACTAAAAACTTCATCTTTCAGAATTTGCATTAAAAAATATATTTTTATATGTCGTCTGTAGATTCTTATCGAGAATGTGTTGAAATCCGCCATCATATCCTTTATCTAAAATGAGTCTATCAAATCAAATTATACTGAATGGCAAAAACGTAACGAAATTCTTTTTTATTATTAAATGCTTCGTGTACTGCCGAATACAAACAGCTAGTTAAATAAAATTACTCAAAATTTCAGCAAGTTTTGCTCACTGCTGTTAAGGATGTGTGTGTTTGTCACTATGTCAATGTTAAAGTGTCTCAATGTAAATTGCATTAAACTTACAGGATCTTAAAGTATAACTTTGTTACTTGCTTTTTAACTAATTTTTTACAATTTTACTATCAAACACTTGAACATAAAAACATAAATGTTTGAATATAGTTCCCTGCAGTTCAAGGTACATCTTCTAGGAAAATAGATTTTAATTACACTTCCCTTAGAAATGACCTATTTTGACTAGTACATAAAAATTATATAAAATATCACTACTGTACACCACCAGTGGAAGGCTGCATTACAAAAAATCCGATCAGTATTAAAACATTCTTAATGTTTCATTCCTTTTAAAAAGGATGGTTTAGCAACTGGTGAAACTGCTGGGTATTTATGTATATTACATACACCCATATACAACGTAATGAATGACGACCAAGTTTATTTAACTTACACTGACAAACTTAAACCAAAATATAAGCACTTCTCTGGTATGGTATTGAATATATAAATTGTGTTTTATTAGGTATTTCAAAATACTTAAGAAAAATTACCAAACATAAAAAAGAAATAAATAAATTAAACATATTTAATTGTTGGCATATTCTGTTGTCAAACTAAATACAGATACAATTAAAAATGACTTAAAATATATAAAAGTCATTTTATTAAGAACAATTAACAAAACTTTATGCAATTTGCGGTTTAAAATAAATTCCCATACAATCACCAATACACACATTTTAAGTTTAATTACACAAGACTTCTTATATACTATATACTTTAATATTAAATACTTAAGTAATCAATTGTGTAATAATAAATTATATCATTAATTGCTGTAAATGTGTGCGTAGGATAGTGATACGGTTTCATTAATGTTTATCAAAATTATTATGTAAATAATTGTTTATATATGTATGTGTATGTACTATAAATGTCCTGTTTGTAAAGTACGAACAAGCTGTTTTAACCCGGTGATATCTGGGTTTTTAATACTAGAAAGAGAAACCGATTAAGGTAAATTAAAGTTATCACCGGATATTGGCTTTTTCCTCATTGAGGAGTTATGTTAAGTGTTACATATGCAAATTAGTCTATGCTAGAAATATTCAAGAATATACAACAGATAGTAGCTTTTTCATTAAAATACAATTGCAAGAACATTTTAAATACAAATGTTTGGTGTTTTCTATATATAATTTTTTTTTAAATTTTAATATTTTCATCTGAAAACCCATTTTTGGTAACAAATTTAAGTGTCTTCTGATGAAAAATTTAACCATCACTGTCGATTTACGGATCTAAAATCGATTTCAGGGCTTTCTACGAAACAAACATTCAGACAAACAGTCTGTTTTATATATCTATAAAGTGGTGGTAACACATTGCCATTAAGTTGATTGTTTTTGGTTTGTGTTTTTATGTCAAAACTTAAGTGTGTGGCTTTTGATTGCAAATGGAATTTACACGTATCTCAATAATTCGTACATACCTACATTCACAATGGAATTTTAAATTATTATGTTATTGCATAACATATCATAACATGCATACATATTTCTATATTAATAAGTACATAATAAGACTGCTCTTCAAATAACCTTGACCTGAATTTTGGTTTAAATACTATATTGACATCATTCTTTTAAGTCTTTTATTAGAATCCAAAAATCAAACAATGTGTATTAATGACTCGATAGTAATATCGAAAACGAAATAAGTTAAATACCTATAAAACAAATATATCAATACAGTTTTTATTTACTATGGTGTCTACATGTCTAATTCTATGTTTTAGGTTCAACATTATAGGTAAATCAAAAAGTACCTTTCAAAGTACGAAAAAGTACCAAAAATACCCTTTTAAAGATTTTTAATTACTCCAGGCTCCACATGCTTAATTTCATGTTTCATTTAAAAATACAAAGTCCAGAGTGAAGTCTTTTACCCAAAGTGTTACGCCGTTCCTCCCATTTCTTAAATTTGATTAAACTTGGTTCAATAAGTTTGAATAAAATCAAATTTACTATTATTCTTCTTTTGGTACCTTTTTTTCCTCTCGAAATCAAGAGACCAAAAAATTGCTTTTGTAAAGGGTTAAGCTCAACGCACCTAAATCTAAATCCAATAAAACTATTTTAATAATTTATTGGGAATCAAAAATTTACAACATAATTGATAGAAATTAAACTAATTCTAATAATCTTAAAGGCGTTCGATTAAAATTTATTACGTCTAGACAAAATTAAACAAATTACTTATATGAACAATTTGAATATGTTTTATTTGGGATAATGTTAAAGTTTATTTTATGAGGACAACAACAATAATAATAAATTGCCCCAAATGTTACACTCTTGAATTCCCTGTAATTATGAAAAAGTTACATTTTTTATAGTTTATCTAGTAAAACTTTTCCAATTCTTAATTAGAGAAATCTTTACAAAAAAGAACTATAAAATTTAATAGTTCTCTTCTGGCTACTTGATTATAAAAATTCATTTGTATGGTACAGGATGTCATATGATTTGTAAGGACAGATTTTGGTAATCAACATGAATGTGTAAAAATATATGTAGATTAATATATAATTAGAAAGACAGATAAGAAGGAATTAGAAACAATTCAAACATTTTTCAACTGTAAATTTGTTTTTACATCATTGAAATTTTTTTATACTTCTATTTGTCCACTTCCTGTTGCATTTATGCATACAACCAACAACTTCCAAATTTATACACAGTTACGCACACAAACATTGTCATGGTTTAAATGTAAGCTTATATTAGAGTGTGTGTGTGTAGTAAGTAGTATCTACGAGTGTGGCTTAAGTTTATGTGTAGGCTGTGCAGTAGTCTGAGTTACTAATCCTGCATTATAGAGATATGACTATTCTAATACCATTTAATTTATTTTCACTTGTTTAAATTGCAAACCCTAAAGCAGTTGTTGCAATTCCAACTAATACTTACGAATAGAAAATGGGTATAGATTGTAGTGCACAAATGTTTATATGTACATATGTCTAGATTATTCCTCGCAGTTGAAAATGTGACAATGGGAAACATTCCAGTTTTTTTTAAGGTTTAAAAAGTATATTTGATTCTATTTATAGAATGATGAAAGTAATTTTTATTCCTAATTTGACAGCCTTATATCTTTTTTTATTTTTAGCGTATAGCTAGCTGGTTTTTGCTGAACAGGTTCTGCGAAAAACCGGGTATAAAGAAATTATGCATGTAAATAGTTGAATTTATAGTTGTGTGTAACAGCCTTACATTTGTGCATGTAGTTGTTAAATTAGCAGCTGTTTGTTTGTGTTTTGCCCTGTCTTTTTCTATCCCTGATTTTTGTTTTTTCTTCGTCTGCTATGTAGTTTTTTGGCAAAGATACAAAGAAAAAAACAAAATTTAATGGCACATGTTCAGAAAAAGAAGTTTGTCGGTTGAATTTTTATCCTTTTTTCTCACTATAGTTCTGTAGTTTGAATGTAAAATAGTGCGTGTTTTTCTGGCTGCCGGTGGGTGTGTATGTGCACATATGAGTGTGTATTTTGGCATTTAACAAAAATTAAAGAGTTTTTAATGGACTTTTTTGTTATTAGATGTAATAAAATGTGTGTTAGTCGTAGTGTGTGTTTATGAGCATTTGCATTTGATCAAGAGAAATTATGAATTTAAATGGAAACAAAAATTATAATTGTCACACATCCTTGGGCAATAAATATGAATTTAGCGTGTTTTTTTTTTCTAAAAAAGTAAATCTGAATAAATGGTTTAATTTTTTCGCTTTCTAATTACAGAGATTATATTTAAATTATAAAATGAATTTTATTTGCAAATTAAACTGCAAGGTAATTATTTTATTGCTTAATAAGTCAGACCACACTAAACCAGACAACACTACAGGTCTTCAACTAATTACAAAGTTTGGTAAAGCCAGCTTTACACGATCTCACAATATGTAATGAAACCATCACACATTGAGAGAGAATACGGATGGAAAATTTGACAGTCGTAAAGTTCTCTTCATTTTTTGAAATGATTCAAAAAACAAGCAGGTAGCATTAGATCAGGGATGTATTTTTATGTAAACACATACAAAAAAGTGAAACAGCTGTTTCCATCTTACTTTGTTATTGTTTAATACCAATCGTGTAAATAAAAAAAATTAAATCATACGACTTTTATTCTATTCTTTGTTAAACGGATGAAATTTCATTACACTTGTTCATAAGACTTTACGTACGTAAAGTTTGATCGTGTGAACTGTCCTTAAATGAGTTTTTCCTTTACAATTACTTGTAATGTGCAATTGCGCAAAAAAAACATTACATTTACTTTTGGAATAATGTTAATGAGCCACAATTCAATTACAATTACCTTAATTAAAATATAATCAATTACCCCTAATGATAAGAAAAATGTTATTGGCATCCTTCATGTCTGCTTATGAAAATACATGGTATATTAATTTGACACAAAATATTAACACTGTAAATATATACTTGTTTTTCTTTATAATTTTACAAACTTAATCTAAAGAATATGTTACGCTTTGTAAAATAATGAATTCTACATCATTTAATCCAGCTGATTGCAATAAAAAAGTAAATAATATAAATAAAAAAGTTGTTAAAACTTTTCAATAATTTAACCTTGATAAAGTTTTATTTTATTCCAGTTTTTACTTTTTTTGTATTTGTTTACAACTTTCTGGATTAACTTTCGACTGCATTTAGCCGAGGGTCACATGTTGCGGTTTGACGTTGTGAGTTCTTGTTGTCGGTCTGTCTGCCTCTCTGACATGCCTTAATAATGTCCATTTCTATTGCTAAACATTCAGGCAAAATTCCAAAAATAAAACAGAATTAGGGAGAAAAAGAGAAAGAAAGCAAATAAACAACTACAAAACAACGTCAAAATTCTTTAATAATGAAAACTTAAACGAAACTTTATACTCGACGAAAGGTAAAAATAGAAAAAAAAAATAAAAAAAAAGTTTTTTGTTTTGAGTACAAAATATATATTTATACCCTTCACCTTCGTGAGAAGGGTATATATAAGTTTGTCATTCCGTTTGTAATTTCTATAATATAATTTTCCGACCCTATAAAGTATATATATTCTGGATCCTTATAGGTAGCGGAGATGATTAAGCCATGTCCGTCTGTCTGTCCGTCTGTCTGTCTGTATGTTTGTTGGAATCAGTTTTTAGAAGACCCCAGATATCTGCGAGATCCGAATCTTCCATAATTCTATCAGACATACGACCGGCAAGAACGCTATTTAAAATCAGCAAAATCGGTCCATAAATAACGGAGATATGAGCAAAAAACCGAGACAACCTCTGAAAATTTCATATAAAATTTAGATTTTTTATTCATGCTCAGACAGAAACTGCAAAAAACAAAAACAAAATACATAAAAATACGGTAAATATTGTTATTGTAATTTGTTTATAAAAGCAAAGCTGAGCAAGAGTAGCAGAGCGAGAGCAGCACTAATGTTTTGTTATTGGCTAGAAATATGAAATTAAGTATGTAGAGCCTGGATTAAGTGAGAACCTATAAAAGGGGACTTTCTGGTACTTTTTCGTTCTTCAAAAGGTATTTTTTGAAATTTCTATAATATTGAACCTAGAAACATGAAATTAAGTATGCATGGCCTGGATTAAGTGAGGACCCAAACAAGGGGAGTTTTTGGTACTTTTTCGTTTTTCAAAAGGGACCTTTTTCAATTTCTACAATATTGAACCTAGAAACATGTAATTAAGTATGTATGGCCCGGATTAAGTGAGGACCCATAAAAGGGGACTTTTTCGTTGTTCAAAAGGTACTTTTGGCAATTTCTACAATATTGAACCTAGAAACATGTAATTAAGTATGTATGGCCCGGATTAAGTGAGGACCCATAAAAGGGGACTTTTTGGTACTTTTTCGTTCTTCAAAAGGTACTTTTTGCAATTTCTACAATATTGAACCTAGAAACATGTAATTAAGTATGTATGGCCCGGATTAAGTGAGGACCCATACAAGGGGACTTTTTGGAACTTTTTCGTTTTTCAAAAGGTACTTTTTGCAATTTCTACGATATTAAACCTAGAAACATGTAATTATGTATGTGTGACCCATAAAAGGGGACTTATTGGTACTTTTTCGTTTTTCAAAAGGTACTTTTTGCAATTTCTACGATATTAAACCTAGAAACATGTAATTAAGTATGTATGGCCAGGATTAAGTGAGGACCCATGAAAGGGTACTTTTTGGTACTTTTTCATTCTTCAAAAGGTACTTTTTGAAATTTCTATAATATTGAACCTAAAAACATGTTATTAAGTTCGTATATCCCGGATTAAGTGAGAACCAGTAAAAGGGGACTTCTTGGTACTTTTTCGTTCTTCAAAAGGTACTTTTTACAATTTCTACAATATTGAACCTAGGAACATGTAATTAAGTTTGTATGGCCCGGATTAACTGAGGACCCATAGATGGGGACTTTTTGGTACTTTTTCGTTCTTCAAAAGGTACAAAAGGCTTTAAACACATCATGATGAAGGGTATATAAGATTCGGCACAGCCGAATATAGAACTCTTACTTGTTTTTTTTAACAATACGTTAAAGTAACTTAAGTTGATGTTTATTTTTTATATTTCACATATATTGAGAATATGTCACAGATCAAACACGAATCAAACCTCATTACTAAAGGGTCTTACTTCCGGAACAAGTTAAATTTTTTGTTTTTTAGTCATAATAATCAACAACTTAAATAATCGTTAATGAATACAGGTTTAAAGACTCTACTTAGCATAAGGTTCGATTTACACTTTACAAAACTATGTATTTTGTTCATATTCACACAAAACCTTCAAGTTCAATAAATTTATTCTTAATTGTTAAATATTACTCCATATGTAAACAAAAATTCACCACCAAAGGGTGAAATAATTAACATTTAAATGAGGGGTTAAATAATAAAAATTCTATTATATTTAATTAACCTTTTTACCACAAAGTTGAGAAAATTTCAGACCACATTTTTATCTAAAACTTGATATGAAACAAACACAACAATCCAACAATTGGTTGCATATCTTTGCATTAGGGTTAAAAACAACCAACAAAAAAAGGTAAAAACATATTGAGAAAATTAAAACTTTAATACAAAAGGATAGCAAGAAAGAATAAGTACAAGACACAAGAAAAAAAAACATTTTAATGAACTTAAAACATGCACTTGCCACACACACAAAGAACAAAATTGAAATTGAAAACTAAAAACTGAAAACTACAACAAACTTTAAGTTGTCTTAAAGTGAAACACCATGAATATTAAACCTTCAATTACACTAGCACTGCTGAAATTATTTTTTTTTTGTTTTTATTTCTATATAAATAGTTTGCCTGCAAAGAGATTAAATATAAAGTTTTTAAATTATATCTATAGTATATTTAACATTTATATAGAAATACTCTTTACATAGTTGCGTAAATACATGATATTTGTTGTAGAAGACCTTGTAATGGTAACAATGTTGGCAACAAATTCAAATGAATACCACTAATGTTAATCATACGTCTTGGTTTACCACAAAATATAAATTGAAAATTGTGTAAATCAGCTTGTTTCACCTTGTAAAAATTGTTCAGTAAGTAGTATGTGTGACTGTTGGTGCCACTGCATGTATGAGTGTTGCAAGTACAAGTGTGTACATGACACTAAAAACATGGTTACTAAATGCCTCTTTCTACTTGTATTGATGCATCAACAACAACAACGAAATTGTACGCATTATGTGGCGGTATGCGTTTCATATATTATTAATGTGGTTACGAACCAGAACAGTGTCATGAAAAATAAACAAATACGTCAACGTTTTTACTCTATTTTATGGATAAAAGATGATTTTTTGCTATATATTAAACAAATTGACACCAAAGTATTTATAATTGTTCAATAACATCCGTTGTCAAAGTATATGCATACGTACGACAACACTAGTTGTCGAATTCTGGTCAATAGCCTTGTTTATTACTAGTCGTTAGATTACTCAGTAGAATATTAAATAGACCTTAGACTGTTCAAAATACTAGAGCCTAGATTTGTCAATGGAATATTTAATAGACTATTCCCTAGATGAATCATTATAATATTGAATAGACTAGTGCCCAGACTATTCACAGACTAGACTTGAAAATTTATATTTTAAAAATTTCAAAATCGAATCTAAAATTAAAGTTTATCAATCTTATTAAAAAAATGGAAATTACGATGTAATACGTAGACAATACGAAGTTATGTTGAATAATTTTAGAAAAAAAGAAACAATTTTTAATATATTTTAGAAACTTTTGCTTGTCACTGTTCATGTTAACATGTTGATATTTTACGGATGTTACAAAACATTATTACTGTCGTCGTACACTAAATTACACAAATACATACACTTCAACTAAATATGTATAAATGCATGAATATGTTGACACAAACACTATGCAACTTATACATACGTACAAATATCTACATATACACACACTAACACATGTCCTGACGAACATTCATAATACCGGAAATGCATACAACATTCAAATTTCCCGCTGATATCCCATTTTAATATGCATCATATCCAAAAACAGCCTAAAGAATACATAAATTGTACATTTCTACAACTGCGAGGCATAACTTAAATGCTTGTGGAGCGTGGAACGAAGACTGCTGATAGATGATATACATTTATGTTTTCTGGGTGGCGGTAGATAAGTAAATGATAAACTTTGTAGAATTATTTGTATAGACTTGCATATGCATACAAAATTGCACATTTGTGTAATGATAGTTTGTGCAGGAATCTGTAATTGTGCAATTATTTGTGAATTCGTAAAATTACAAAAATTTTGTTATATGTACCTCAAGACATTTATTCGCATTTTTGCGTTTTCTTATGCTAAGTAATGCTAGGACAAGTTTTATTTAGTTTGAAAAAAGGAAAACGCACAAACAGGTGGCACTTATAGTTAAATATGTATCTATAAAGTATATGTTAGTGTCAATACTAGTGAAACTGTTGAATTGTATATGGTTGCTATGACATCAACTTATTTCCATTTACAGATAAACATATACATTTACTCTTAAACACACATACTGACATACATACTTATATATGTATATTATATTTAATGATACATAATGTATTTTTTAACACTTATTCATGAATACACATATTAAGGTTAAACATGTGTATGTATATGTATGTACATACTATGTTTTATTTGTATGTGTGAACACTAAAAGACATATATACACAAATTTCTGAATGTCAAAAATGCATCAAAATGTACTGTGGAACAAACTTATTTGGTTTCTTAATTCTAAATAAATTGCTTTTATTTTGTTTTTTACGCCACCTCTACTTTTACAACTTTGTCAAGTAATACTTAATAAATAGTTTAAACTTTAATTTAGATGAAATATTTCAAAACTCAATCCCACTGTACTTTAAGTGAAAATATATAAATAAATTTTTCTCGCATCATTATATTTTTGCGTGTTTTATACAACAACTTTTTTCACTTTAAGTTTTTTATTATTTTTTCTTCTTTTAACTGCAACAAATATAAACCAGGTGAAAATTAAATTCAGTTTTTCTTTTGCAGTGAAGCGCTGCAGATAAATTTGTAAAAAGTGGAAAACAAATTTTAGGTAAAATTAAAATATTTTACTTTTTCATATAAAAAATGAACAAATTTAATTTACAATTTTTAACTCAACGAATACTTGAAATGAAAAGGTCAACATTTTTTCGTTCTATATTTTTACTCTCGTTAAGATGTGTTTATAATTTGAAATAAAATATTTTCCATTTAATTTGGTTGGTTACCCTGTGTCCTTCACCAAAGCATTAAAATTAACACAAACAACAACTTTGGGTCATATTTTTTTAAATCCTTTTTTTTCCTTTTAATGGGATGTATCAGTGTCTTTCGGTGTGTTGGTGTTTGTATATTACAACATTTAAGTTAATTAAATTCCCGCATAATAATTTTTTTAATGTTGTTATTAGTGTTGTTGTAGTTGTACACTTTAGCTCATTGTATTTAGATTGTCAATAATAAACAAATGTTGTTGACCAAACATTTTTGCCAACCACAGAAATAAACAACAACATCACAAATTATTTATAAACTGGTTAAAGAAATAATTTATTAAAATGGTTAAATAAATGCAAATGTTAAAAAATTATAATTAGAAAAATGTTCAAGAAAAAAATTGTGAAATGATTTATCTTTTTAAGTTTAGCTTATTTTCAAGGGTGTGTCTTCTTTTTCTGTGTGTTCTTTGTGCCCCAAAACGAGATAATTAGGTTGACAAGTGTATTCTCATTAAAAAAATTTTACATTTAGTATTAAATTTAATATTTATTTCAGGCTTTTTGTGCATATTTAAAACAATTTAGCAAAAACGAAAAATTAAAATTTAGTTTAATAGCTTGATAATTAAACGAAAAAACCTTTAGAAAAGCATTTGCTAAATATTTTTTTAATATAAATTAATTTTAAGAACCTTTATTAAGTTGGCAATAACACATTAATTTAAAATTCTGCTCGGACAGATATAATCTCATATTTTTCTAGTTGTTTTAACAATGTTATGCTGAGCTTGCAGTTTTGGTTTAATGTTGTTTCTTTGTGGCACCAAAATTCTTGAAAATATATTTGTATATCTATTCATTTTAAATTGCTAAACATACTTTTCCAAAAACTGATGTAACGCATCTAAATGACCAAATTATATTCTATATACTCTATATATATCTTTATTTATCAAACATCCCTCGTATAATGGTTAGAAAGTCGTAATAGTTCAACTCTTTGAACATTAATTCTAATCTAAACTTCAAGGACTTTATAAATATATATATTTTTTAATTCTATGAAAAGCAAACAATCTCACATTGAATACAGTAAATAAATAACTAAATACTTGTGTATGAGTACACACTCCATACTTTAGCATGTTTTGTAAATAACTAATGTTACCTAAATTAGACAAGACCATAAAATATTGTTTTATAAATTGCTAATTAAAGGAATATTTAAAAAGGGACTAACTGATGTGGTCCTATTTCTTTAAAATATATAAGTTGTTGGACTTGTAAAACTGACTAGTTATACCATTGACTTGTCTAGCAACATGGCCATATACTAGTCAATATATTAGTTCTAAGACTAGTAAATAGACCATTCAAAATACTTGCCATTAGATAATCCATAAACTCTTTAATAGACTAGTCTATAGACAAGCCATATACTAGTCAAAAAATGTATCTTTTGACCAGTTCATAGACGCTTCTATAAATAAGTGCATAAGCATATATATGAATATATAAGTCTACAGGCTTGTCATCAGACTTGTTCATGAACTAGCTCACAGTATAGTCCACAGATTTTTAAAGAGACAAGTCTATAGACTAAGTGCATTTTGTATACAATTTCGTGATCACATCTAATAAACACATAAATATGTATGTACTTATTAAATATATCTTTTATATGTGAAAAAGTTTTTCAAAAGTACCACATTGTAAATAGTTACTTGCTAATATTACTTATTAAAACACCAAAACTTTATTCTACGTAAGTATGTATGCGTGTATGATTGTGGTAGTAAATTTTAGTTATTCTTTAACAAGGTCTGAGTGTGTATGTGTACTTTATAACTAGTTTATTATACCACACCACTTTAGTGGGTATATTGGGTTTGTGCTGATGTTTGTAACACACAATAATATCCGTGCTTTACCCACCTTAAAGGATACCAATCGGCTTAGAATAATTTTCGAAGATTTAGCTATGTCCGTCCATCTGTCCATACAACTGAACCCCACTAATAGGGCTTCTAAGTACAAAAAGCTACAAAAAAAGTTCTATACTAGCCTAGATAATCCTGATTTGCGCCTTTACAAAGCCACCTTCAAGATATGACTTATATGTCTACAATTTTATTCAACAATAAATGGCTTAAGTATATAGGATTCAAGATTCGTGTTATTTTTATAACTGGTGTAGCGCATTGCATAATTTCTCAGTTATTTTTATGTGTATTTATCTCTTTTGTTGCTGCCAAATTTCTTTACAGATTTTAAAACATAAAGCATATAATAATTACAAAGAATGTTAAAAAATAGATTTATAATATTAAAAATAATTACAAAACTTAATCAATAAATTGACAATAAACATAAATTATATGTAAATTAAATAATTTAACAAAAGGAGATGCATACATACTGAGTAGGGGAATTAAAAAAAATGTTATAATGACTCATTTTAAAAACACAAACAAATATGTAAGAATGGCTTTAAGTATTTCTATAAATTATACTTTACTTGCAAGTTCAACTTTGCAAATATGTACTAATATTATTAACACTTTAATTCGCTGTGTTAAGAAATCCTGTTAATGCTACTTCAAAATTGTAAAACCTCTTATAAACGAAATTGCTTTTCAAAATTTGTATCTTCTATCCATATGAAAGTTGTAAGCGAATTGACAACTCCATTTGTACATTCATCGTCTATGTTGATGGCTGTAACAAAATGATTTAAAACACAAATAAATGCAATTTTCTATACTAATACATACGCATTATTTCGAGTAGTGTATTTTTTCAAGATATTTCATCTTGATTTCGTTAGAAAAAAAAACGGTAGAAAAGAAATGATGGTCGTTCCATGGTGTTGTATAAATGTTTACACAAACAATTTAAGTGCTACTGATGCGGTTTACAGTATTTGCTGGTCTTTTGAATCCAGACTGTGTTAGAGTTTAGACAACCAGTAGCATCAAAATAAAATTCCCTATTTTTTGTCAAATCACTCAATTACATTTTGGCAGTAAAACCACACATTTGCTGACAATTGTAACAGCGATGACTACTACCATTATTACAACAGTTTTATGCACTGAAAAAAATACATAATATTGACCGTTTCGAAATGAAGATACATATTTTTAAAGTTAAAATTGATCTTTTGTGAAATATATTTTTACATGAAAGCTTTATGAAAAACATATTAGCACATATCATTTTGTACTAATACACAGTGAACTAGAAGGAGTCATATTAAAATATGTAGTAAATGTATTGTTTGATTTAAATTAAAGTCAATGCTTTTTTACAAAATATTTATTATATATATTCACGCAACAAGTGTTTTTAAAAATGTTTCGTAAAAAGGCACGCTTTTTACCAATAAGGCAAAAGCTTTTTAAAAAAAAATGTTGAAACTATTTTTTTAAATAAATAAGTTAAATCTAAATCTTGAAATAGAATAAAACGTAAACGTGTTGACGTGTTGAAATCTTGAAATAGAATAAAATGTAAACGTGTTGACTCTTTATATTATCCAAAATTTACACACCATTTTCTTTGAGTGCATCAAACTTAAATCAAATAAATAGAAAAGCGAATTTTAATCAGAGTTATTACAATCCTGACCACTATATAGCATTTGTACTACAGAGCAAATGGATTTCTCTTTTATCCTTTCTTGATTTATGTCAAAAGATACAAACAAACAAAAAAAATAAGCAGGCAAACAACACTCTAAGTCCATTTGGCAAATGGTAGTAGAAATGTGTATGTGCGTGTAAGTGCAACGTGATTTTTAACACTTTCAATTTGTTAGACAAATAATAATGATGAGCATTAGTTGCTGCTCGCCATATAACTAGTACAAGTTCTCACTATTCATAATGTGATTTGTTTAAAATTTATTTTTTCATTTTATTTTAAATCTAATCTAAGTTTTCTCTTTAATCATAATTACATTTCCAATATTTTGTTTAGATGGTTGGAGTTACGTATGAGTAATAAAAATTTATTATTTATGTATTTGTTTTATGTATAATATTACTCATACGCCAACGTATGCAAACACTAGCTTTTATCGTCTCATTCTCTTGAATTTGTTTATAAACACTGTTGACACATACACACAGTTACATATTTAGGTTTTAGTAGTATTTGTATGAAGTATTTGCTTTTGATGTTGTTGACGTTGCCTGTTATTTGTATTAGTAAATTTTATTTACAACTTTGTGCTTAATACTTCATAAATATTAATGACACTTTGGTAATCTCGCACTACTCCGTTACTTTTATCAAACAAATAACCGGCCAAATGACAAATGACACATACACACAGTTACAAATACACACACACACACATACATACTTTTGTATTTTAACATACATTGGTGAAGGTGGTTGAATATACATATGTACATATATACATACGGACAAGCAGGTTAGTTTAACATTTGTAAGACAGACAGACATTTAACATAATAACAGTTATTGTGCTAGCTCTAGATAGTCTACTGAAGCTAAAACGTATACACAAACAAGAACAACGACAAAAGTAATACTTAGATAAAATTCATACCTTTTCGTTAATATGTACGTCCGTTTGTTTACTCATATAAAACTCTCATCGTCCATCATTGTCATCAGCAGCAGCGTCATCATTATCATCATCTTCCTGATTATTATGTACATTATTAAAGCACTCAAAGATACAAACCTCATGTTACACCTAAACATACTTATATGCACACACACACCCATCATTACAATCTCCTTCTCATATAAATGTACTTACATACATATGTATATGTATGTAAGAAGATTCAAACAGATTGAAACAAGTTAAAAGTGAACTTTTAATGAAATTTTAGGTTGTGTAATTTTCGTTCTATTCGTTGTTGTTCCTGATGATGTCTCCTAATTACCTCAGACAATATGACGTCGTCGACAATATGTGACCAACAAAAATAATTCCATATGGGTAATTTCGTGTCAAGTGAGCCAACTTTTAAATTTGATGTCTTCCGATTTAGTTGAATGACGTGCATCCCACTAAGTCACCACTTCAGGTTCAACACAATAGTCCATTTAAAAAATAAGGGAAAATAAAGTAAAAATATTGATCCATTTGAAAAAATATTAAAGTTTTTGTTTTGAAAACAGTGAAAAAATAGATATTCATAGTCCTTAGGACAATTTTTGCTCATTTGTATAAAACCTTGTATGACCAAAATGTACAACTTTTTATCCCCTCTAATTCCGCCAGTTATTGACCGATAGAGCTGAAAATTAGTGTCTAGCCTACTATCGAAATTGCAAATTTCATCCAAATCGATTTTTTGAATTCGGCACTAGACACGAAATTACCCATATATATTTTTTGGGTTTCAAGAACACACACAATAACTCTCAAACCCATAAAACTTGAAGTTTTTATTGTTGTTGGTTTAAGTAATTTGAGATTTTTGTTTTTGGAGGAAAACAGAAAAAAATGAAGAAGAATTAACTTTTAAATTAGTCGGTATTATTTGTTTAATGAAGTTACATACACTTGTGGCAGATGAACACAGTTTCTAAAACAATGTTAAATAATTTAATGACATTAATGTTATATTAAGTCTTCAGTGATATTAAGAAACATTTTTTTATTCTTTGTAATTAAATTAAAGACTTATTACAAAAAATTAACTTTATGATAGGTAATGAGGGTGAGGGCAGAAGATAGAGATTTTTTAAACTTGACAGTTTGCTAATTAATTAAAATATATTATTGTATATGTATCTTTCTACGAAATGAAGTGTAAGAAATTTAGCGCATTTTTTATATGCTGAAAAGTTAATGGAAATATATTAGTCCACTTAATTGATCATAAAAACATCACTCCTATACAAACTTTGCCAAATTTTAAAATTACGCTTTGTAGGGTGTAAAAAGATTAATTGACATTAATCATTTGTAAATTATAAAACTATCGATTTGATTAATAAAAAAAATATTATACTTTTATAATTTTGGTCTTATTTCAGTAATATTTTTGTGTAAATTTTACAATTACGAAAAAATGGTAACAGATGTAGCAAATATTCAGCAATTGACTGGAAAACAATGCCGTGAATTATTGTTTATGCGTTCCAAAAAGGTAAATTAATCGAAAATTCAACAAAAATTAATAGTATCTATAAAACAAGCTCCTTTTTTAGCCCAAACGTATTGTACCGGCCTTTACATATCAAGCTTTACAAGACAACACCATGGTAGCGCCACCCAAAAAGTATACAGATTATCAAGCAATTATGTATTTGGTAAATTTAAATAATTAAATTAAATAATTTCTTTTTAGAATAGAACTATTTAAGAAACGTCCTGCAAAGGATACCTTCTTCAAGATTTACTGGAAACGTGGAGACATACCGGTGACTTTCTCGGGTAAATTGTTACGCAAGAAAAATACTAAAGAATTTCCCCTAAAATGGTATTGTCCGCCTCAGAATTTAGACTATTGTTATTATTTACCCATATTTGTAGATGGGTAAGTAAAACTAAAAATTTCTTACAAAAGCGACTTCAGTTTTAATCATTTCGATTTGAACAGTTTATCCGATAATGATGTAGAAATACGTAAATTGGCTCAATATGGCGCTATGGACTTAATATTAAAAGCTCCTCAAAAAGTATTGCCCGTACTGCCTAAACTTATTTTACCTTTGAAAAGAGCTTTTAATACTAGAGACAAGAAAATCATAATTGGTGCCTTAAAAGTTCTACAATTAATGGTTTTAGTAGGTGGGTACAAATAATTAACAATAATATACAAATAATTTCTATTTGTTTCCTTTTAATTAGGACCCTGTGTAGGTCAAGCTTTGGTGCCCTATTATCGCCAGCTATTGGCTGTTTGTAACTTGTACAAAAATATTAATGTTAATCTGGGTAATTTTATAGATCCTGATCGTGATTGTCGCATAGGAGATGTTATCGAGGACACCTTAAATATTTTAGAACATTGTGGTGGCCCAAATGCGTTTATTAATATTAAATATATGGTACCAACCTATGAGAGCAGTGTCTATCCACGATGTGAAAATCCACCTGTAAAGGTGAATGATACTAAAAATACTTAAGAATGGATTCTGAAATATCCAGATAATTTCAATTTAAAAATGTATCTGTGTTAAAATTAATGATTGAAAATAAAGCTATCAGTTCATGGAAAATGAATTTTTTTTCGTTAAAATGTGTATATAAATATAAATAAGCTTATTTAAAGTGGAATTTCGAGAGATGTTTAAAGAACAAAATTTATAATAAAGAAATGCGTTCGAAATTTTATTTTAGATTATTGCCTAGTATACTTAGATTATTGCTATAGTATACAGTCTATGGACTAGTTTAGGAACCGCTCTATGAATACTAAAAAATATTTATTTTATACTAGTTTATCGAGTATATGGACTCATATGTATATGAATAGAACCATTTCCAATTGGAACAAGATCTGATCATATTCTTTATAAATACGGAGAGTATTAAAAATTCGGAGAGTATTAATAACGGTTTAAATTTCATCAGGGTTCCATGTTCATATTTTTTAAGATTTTTTTTTTTTTTTTTTTTGGGTTTTGATTAGGATGGCGGTGCATCAAGCACTCATATTGCCAGGTTATCACACGTTTGTCCAGAGAAAACCCCACCAACCGACCTATACCTTCATATAGGAAGTTGGAGCATCCGGACTTGATTTCATCAAAAGTATTAATGGTCTCCACCAGTATATATTTGAGTTTAAATGGTCTCCACCAGGTTATATCGTGAGTATTTTATGGTCTCCACCAGGTTATATCGTGAGTATTTTATGGTCTCCACCAGTTAAAAACGTTTGAGTATTCTATGGTCTCCACCAATAAAACATAACCTCACTTGAGGTAATACGAAAGCACGAGGTTAATGTAGACAACATATAACTTTGAACAGTTATATGAAGTTATACATTACACCAGTGCGAGCGAGACGCAAAACTGTCGAAAGCCAGGCAACAAACACAAGCCTGAACGCGTTTAAGAAATAATCGCGATGACGCGAGAGTTGTTCCCCAACTCAGACCTGAATTACGACTGAAGATTTTTTTAATACGAAAAAATCTTTGGACAAGAAGTCTATAAAAAATAACGGTAGACTTGTCTATTTTATTATATTATGTATATAAGCTGTTTTTAGAAATACACTTTACCACAAGCACTTTAAGAATTTGCTTTGATTTTAATATTGATTACAAAATCATACATACCTTCTTAATCCCAGCATAAATTTTGTTCCAAATATTAATTTGCTTCAAATTGATTTTGTTTACATTTTTTTATTGCAACAGCGGCGAACAAAACAAAAGAATGAAACACACACTAAAGAAGAATAAGAAGAAGCATATGATTTATGTTAAAACTTTTCGAGATTAATAAACAGGCCATTTATTTGCAATTTTGATTTTTTAATATAAAAACAAATAAAAAACGTTTATTTCTCTTTTAACATTTGTTGCATTTTATTAAAAAAAAAAAAACATATTCTAATACAACTGAAACAACTTGCATTTCTTTTGACACAACACTACTGCCACATGGTGGCCAATTACTTGAGTGGCTTTTTAACACATTTGCAAATTATTAATTATTTAGAAAAGACTTGCCACATAGGTATCACTTATTTAATTAAAGGTTTATTAACTTTTTAATAAATTTTAATGCATTTTCACACACAAAATTAAGAGAAACCATAAACGTATTAATTTTATTTCCGTTCCCGCTAATTTCCAATATGATACTGAACCACAAACAGTATGAACAACTGTTAGTGAAATAGAAAAACGCTTGCTTAAGAAAACGTCAAAAGACAACAAGCGTTTATTTCTATTACAAATTTGCAGTGTTTGAGTAAATTTAAAGAAACAAAAAATTATGAATGTATAGTCGAGAATGGCCGACTATATGATACTCTACACCTGTAAGTATTTTATACTTAATATTTTTACTTATTTTTGTCAAAAAAAATATTTTTTTACCCCTATAGGGGTAAAAAAATATTTACTAAATGAAATTTAGTAAATATTTTTTTACTTCTACTTTAAGGTTATTTACTTCTACTTTAAGGTTATTTAAGTACAATTTAATCGTTCTTTCAGTGTTTATAAGTGAATTGTAACCTTGAAGTATGGAAGCTAGGGTCAAATGAGACCCAATCGTTACAAAAATTGGCAATGTCACTTAAACTTCTTTAAAACTATGTTTTGTCGATTTTTGTTAACATATTAGAATATTAAAAGCCCTATTCAGAGGGTACGGTTGTATGAGGGCAAAGCAAAATTCGATTTCAACCATTTTTAATAGCGTTCGTACTTGGGCCAAATAAGGATTATGCGCCACATTTAAAAAAAATATTTTGAAAATTGCAACCTGTAGTGTGCACACAAACTTTACATGATCATACAGACGGACGGGCGGGCGGAGAGTCTGAGCTGATTGATATCCTAAGGGTGTAGTAACAATATTTTTGGGTATTACAAACATCGACATAAACACATAATACCCCCACACTACCGACCTGATAAGTTTAAACTAAATTTTCTCTTAAAAATCGAAAACCAAATATTCAAATTATTTCATTTATTTAACTTTCAATGTTAATTGTAATAGATGATGAAAAACCTACTACTTTTCATATACCACTCTGTGTTTAAAAACAATGACATTTGTTTTTCTATAAAAAAAAATAACTGTAAATTATCACTTTTTTCTTTACTTTTTTTCTTCATTCTTCAACTTCGCGCATCAGCTGTTAAGAAAAAATATTCTTGATCGAAGTAAAAAAAGGAAATTTTGCGATTTTTTTACATTTATCCCTATAAATTAATTGGATTTGTGCTAAAAGAACTTTTGTTTTTGCAATAATAAATGTGTATGTAACTTTCCCTGTAATCAGTTAACATATTTTCTTTTGTCACTTGTATCAATTTTCAATTTTCTATTTCATTCATTGTATTTTTTTTTTTTATTTACAGACAACTGACATTTCCAGTTCTTTAGCCGCACAAGAAGATCGCAAATCGCATAACCTTAAAAAACAAGAAACACTTGCTTAGAAGCGTTAAATAAAGTAAAAATCTACACGTTAAAAATAAAAAAAGAAAGAAATCCGTGTTCTAAGAAAAATATTCCGTTGAATATCCTACGCTTAACAAACAGTTATTCTTGCAAGTAAAAATGTTTCATTTAGTAATTATTTAACAATAAAAGGGTTTATCATAGCCCTTGACACCTCGAACTCTAACAGCACGTCCAAGAATTTTGTATATTTTTGTAAATTTTTTTTAACGTTTAAACCCAGTGATTGTTTATTTTATATTTGTATTTATTTTAATTTATCATTTATTATTTCGCGTTACGTTTTATGTTTTTAATTTGAATCCTAAAAAACTAATTCTGTGTCGTTAGTTGTGTGTACGTTTTTAAGTAAAAATTTCATTGTCGCGTTGTGTGTTAGTTTATTTATTTGTGTTCTCTTAACAAATACTATGGAATCGGCAGCTTTAACGCCTTCATCAAGCATACATGTTCCCAAAACAGAAGAATGGAAATCACTTAAACGCATCTCGGATCGTTATTTGGAACCAGATGAATCATCCTTGTCTGGCGAAAGCGAAGAGTTTATGCTTGATAATGCTCAAACGAAACGTTTTAAAAGTTTGGGTAATTCTGCTCTAGATGATTCTTGCTTTGAATCACCCGTCAATGTAGGAGCCATGTTGCGTCCCAAACGCATATTTCAAAATGAGTCACGTTTTCAAGAAATACATAATAATCATCATGGCATTTTATCGCCCATCACGGAGATTTCGATGAATTTAAATGAAACATCCTTAAATTCTGATCATAGTATGGTGGAATCACAAATCGAGGTCGACCACGGTTTTGACGATGGCACAACGCCTATTAAACGTTTTCGCTCGAGTGGTCGGCCAAAGCTATTTTCAACAGAGTCGCAACTTTATAACGAGGGTGAGTTAATTTGCTTTTAATTAAATTAATTTATATTTTGCATAGATAGATAGATAGATAGATAGATAGATAGATAGATAGATAGATAGATAGATAGATAGATAGATAGATAGATAGATAGATAGATAGATAGATAGATAGATAGATAGATAGATAGATAGATAGATAGATAGATAGATAGATAGATAGATAGATAGATAGATAGATAGATAGATAGATAGATAGATAGATAGATAAATAGATAGATAGATAGATAGATAGATAGATAGATAGATAGATAGATAGATAGATAGATAGAAAGATAGATAGATAGATAGATAGATAGATAGATAGATAGATAGATAGATAGATAGATAGATAGATAGATAGATAGATAGATAGATAGATAGATAGATAGATAGATAGATACTTCACAAAACACTTAATTCATAGATTTAATTCTTATGTTCCTATTTATGATCATCTATCAAAAGTTTTTAAAACAAATTTCCATGCAGGAAGTGGAACTAGTACCAAACTAGTTCCCAAATTTCCTATACCATTTAATGCTCAAATTAGCATTGAGTGTGTTTGAAAAATTACTAGTGCCATTAGTTCTATACTTAAACTAGTACACTTTGATACTAGTTCTAATATTCATTAAAAGTCATCATAAATGGTGGTTTTGCTCTTTTGCAATCCTTCTGCAGAATTTTAAGTGAAAATCACTTCACAACTATTTGCTATAAAGTTTTATTTTAACTACTCCTAGTACTAGTATTTTTCCATATAAACTCTAACCCAATTTGTGTTCTAGTATTAGTACTACTAATATTAAGAGATTATCGCTTCATTTCCTTCAGGGTTGAATGTGAATTTGCTTTCCAAAGCTTTTAAAAATTAAATTAAATAAGTCCATTAATATTTTTTAAATTTGCCTACCTTTTTCGATCGTAAATGAATGCGTAAACCTAATCGAAATGCAAAATAGAGGTGATTTATTTGCCAATATACTAATTTATGCATTAGAATATGGACGACTTTTGAATATAAAACATTCTATATGTCGCAGAAAAAACTGCAGTATTTTTATGTCAAAAAGTAGTGAAAAATATACTTACTATCGTATTTTTTCTTATCTATTAAATTGTAATTTATAACCTCATGTTCCAAGATTTTTTTTAACATTTAAAAAAGATCGTAGGAAACTTTTAAACATAAACTCAGTGATATTCATTAATATCAAATTTAGCCTATTCGGACACTGAATTAAAAATCAAATTTGAATCTCTTCGAACTTATGTTTAGAATTTTGTAGTCCTTTTTAAAAAAATATTTCAATATTTTTTGAAAGCTAGAAGTATGTTTCCTAATTATAATTTAGCTAATTTTAATTCTTTAATTATTTCTCAAAATTAGCCCTAATCTTAAATAATGTGTATATGTTCTCTAACGCTTTCTTATAACTAATTCCGATAGTGGCAAATTGGGAAGTTTAGACTTTGGACTACTTGAAACTGCACGTGAAAAGTGTACTATTGTAAAGTTTTTTATTTTAATAAATTGTAAATAATTTATTATTATAGTCCAAAGATTATTAGAACTTAATTTTGATTTTTTTACTCACTGATTCAAAATTCAATTATATGTTTTATTTGTCTTGAAAAACACAAACTAACATTGTAAAGCTTTAACACAATTTCATAGATTATTTTAAACTTAAAAAATTTCGAACTTAATTTCGAATTTTAATTTTAACCTACATACCTTAGGATAAAAAATTTATACAAATTCTGAAACTAGATAAAAATTATGTTCTAGTTCTGCTCGCAGGAATTTATTTAATTTCGTGAAGCCCCATATTTTGATATTGTGTTTCTTCTATAGAGCTACATTGTCCATAAATCCCCAGTTCAAATAGAAGTATATATGAACATCTACTAAATATTCCCGTACATTGAGAATATTTAATATTTCAGAGAGTTTTCAATTGCATGGTTTTACAGATAAAATTACTTTTTTGATGAAATGTCAAGATGTTGTTTGATTTTATCGTAAAAACTCTAATTTTCTCTTTCTTTTCATGCAAAATCAGCTTAAAATATCATTTGTACTCTTTGCAAGAAACTGTGTCGTGACTATTAGTCACAAAACTCTATAGATTTTCAAATGTTAGTTTGACAAACTTAAATCTGGCCTAACTTCCGGGATACAAATATCCATTATTTAATTGTGCAGCAAATCATTATCAGTCTGAAATACAAACTTTTAGTTTAGTAAAAGTGGTACAATAAATTTGATGAGTAACCGAAAAAACAAAATTCTCATCGTAACATTCCAATATTTGCAAAGTCAATTGACTACAAATATTACATAATACTTTGTTACATATTATCAGAATTCCCTAAAAATCTGGGATTATTGAAATAGTAATACTGCTTTTTACGAATTGAAAAATGTTGAGATATTATCAATATTTTTACAACAAAAATGCTGAAATATTGTTTTTTCTTTAAATTTTTTCGTACGTCTCCGCGGACCCCCTAAGACCAACACGGCTTTCGCGGACCACCATTTGGGAACCATGTTTAGGAAAAAATCTTTGGTATATTTGGCAAATGTTTTTACTAAAAATTTTATTTCAGATTTCAATTCCTGTGTAATTTTGTAAATCATAAATTAAATTATTTAAGTATGCACACTCTTTTTCAACTTTATTTTGTAAATAAGTAACAACCAACCCCTATTTTTAAATATTCATTATAGTTTTAACACCCTGTCCAGTAGGCCAAAGGTTTTTGACCTTGCTAAGACTATTACTAATACCAAGTATTCTCAAACTTTAGTTGTTTCAACAACCAAAGCAAATTGCTGAGCCTCATACAATTCCTCTCAAACTTTAAACTTCTATATGTTTCAACAACTAATGCCAACAGAGTGCGCTACTGCTAAATGTCTTTGAATGGAATTATAATACAAGATTCAAATGATAATTTAAGAGGTTTATTTTTTAAGTTGCTCATGGAATGAAATATATATTTTTTTCCAAAGGGTTATGGCCAGTGGTTAATTAACAATTTATATTTTTTTCCTATACGTGAAAATTTTCAGATGATGTGGTTTTTATCATTTTCCTTCAGTAGTGCTGAAAAAATATTTGAGAATGAGAATTGGTTTTTGGTTGCATGCACCTGTTTTGGAAACATTTAGATCTTCATTAACCCACTATTAATCAAATTTCTCTCTTTTTGGCCTGATTTTTAGTTATTTTTTGATATTTTTGTTTTTAATTAAAAAATGATGAATTTCGAAATATTATTCACATTTTATTCTGAATTTATACTTTTTCCAAAACTCTTGGAAGTGTTTCGGACTAGCTCTGTTGCGTTACTGACTGAGTTATTCACCATCGCGTAGCCCCAACAGCTGAACGTAGAATCATGAAATTTTTACATTGGATGCATTTTTGATAATTTAGATCCACTAAGGAGTGATTTTTGGAAAAAAGGGAAAAGAACAGATAAAACCGGTTTTCCTAATTATCTTTATCTTGATATACTCTAAAAAAAGCAGATGGGTGTATCGTACTTTTTCGAAATTCGTGCAAAGGTGATCTTGGCACCTTTTTTGGCCTTTAATAACTTCTTAACTAATGACCATATTAAGATTTTTGTAAATATGTATATGGATATATCTCTCAATATTATCAGATAATTGTTTCGTACTTTTTAGAATACGGTCCTTTTGGATTCAAAGGGGAGAAAACTGCATTGTTCAACAAAACGTTTAGTATTTTATGGGGAGGAAAAAGGGGCCAAAATGGGGAAAACCGGAAATATAGTTTTATTCAAACTCATTGGCTCTTTTTATAAAATTGGAAAATAATTATTAATTTACTCACACAAAATTGACTTAGTTATACCCTAGACCACTATAGTGGGGAGGGTATTATGCGTTTTGTAACACCCAAAAATATTGATTCTGTCCGTCCGTCCGTCTGTGTGTCCATGTAAACCTTGTACTTTTTGTATATTCTATAGTATGAAGCAAAAACTCAATATTAACGAAATTCTTAAATGGTACTTTGGTACTTTTTCGTCCCGCAAATGGTACTATAATATTGAACATGTCGGGATCTGACTGAATAAGAAACTGTAAGCCCCGTTAACTCTACCTACGATTATCGTTTAACTGAAAGTTATTTTGCCGATTATAATATTTTTTGTATGAAAACTGTCAATTTAACCTTTAGGTTTGTGATATGGGGGTAAGAGGACTATTGGGTACTTTTTCATTCTTTTAAATCATACGTTTTGAAGATTTCATATTATTAAATGAGAATTTATATAATATAATATACTTTATTATAAAAGTAATCAACTAGTGCTATTAAAAAAAATATTGAAAATAATTTTTGAATTATTAATTAGTATTCAGTATAATTTCAGCATCCTATTAAAAATATAAATTTAGCACGCGTTTAACATTAAATTTAGGGTCAATATAAAATGAACCCTTAATTAAAAAATGTCACTAGAATGCTTTTATTACATTGACTCCTTTATGACTGAATAAAATCAGCAGGTATTTGAATTTCCATATACCATAGAAGTACATTTGAATGATATTTATTAGAAATCCATAGAAATCATACAATGTAGAGTTTAAACAATCCTTTAAGCAAAGACCACATTCAAAGTCAATTTCTATACAAAACTCCTTTTTGATACATTTCATACAGTGCGTGCTGGCATGTGTGTGAGTAGGTATGTGTATATATTACACAGCTGGACAACGTATTAACACAAAACGAAACGTAGTTTTCTTATAAGGACTTTCTTCCCTATTTTCATTTACCCGAAAACTGTGTAACGAAAGGGTGCCTCAGACCCAGTGTTTTATTAAGTTTCATTCGGTGATTTCTTTTTAGCATAAAAAAATCTCTAAATTGACATACACATCCGCTGATCGCCTAGTGTGCTGTGTTGCATCACAAACCAAAGACGTTGACATCTCCATACACTCGAATGCATTTTAAGCAAAATATTCGTACTCTTATGGCGAAACACGAGTTAAAGGCACATGGATAAAACATAAACTGAGTTCTGACAACAAGATTCAGAAAAAAAGAAGAAAAAGAAATCTTTGATTTTTACTGCTTTTGTTATTGCAAAAGAAATCAATTTGACATTTAGTGGTTTTCAATATTACAGCGGGGGATAGTTTGCATTTGACTTAAAAGACAGAAGTTTAAAAAATTATTTCTTTGGTATAAATATTATTTTAAATTTTTACTTTAAACATTTTTAATTCTATGGAGTTTCAATGAATGAGTTATTTTGCTATAAACATGCTTCTAAGACTTCTCTAGAACTAGTTTCAAAAATTACAAATTCAAATAAATACGATTGATTAAAGAACTTTTTACTGAAAAATTCCATAGAACGTGCTTAAAATCAATTATTTTAAATTTTTCTACATAAACATATTTTTGAGATTGATTTCTTTGAGGCATCTGTTATTGAGTTTATAAGAAAAGTCAATTACTTTTAAAATCTAATAACTTATTGCTTTTCTTTCCTTAAAAGTGTGAAGTTGTCGTCGAAAAAAACTAACTCCTGCTGACTTATTGTTTCTTTTGCTTTTTTCAAAAGTAGAAAAACTTATAAAATATATATTTTTGCTTTTACAATAGGGGAGAAAAAGATCTTATAAATTTTCTAAAAATCTTTAATGTTTATTTAGAAACTTTAGATTATGTTTTGCAAAAATTTATCGTGGTTTTCGATACTGTTTTTGCAGGAAAATTTCATCTTATAATTGTGTGCTTTCACTTGATTAGATTTTCAAGCACTTGATTTATTTATTATCTTTTACTTAAAATTACCTACAATTCAATCGATCTTGTCTTTGTCTGTCTCTTAGAAAGCAGTCATGTGGAATGTTTTTGTTTTTTTAATGATATTTTTTCTTATTTCCGTTTTCTAAAGCGCTGACTTTTTTCAGTTTTCTTTATAAACTATAATTTTGTATATGTATGTATTTAAAGTTGTATTTGAAGGGTCATTTCCATTGTTTCTATAAGATTGTCGGCTTTGATGTCTAACAATAAATTTTGTATGAGTGTGAATGAATGTGAGTGCATTTATTTGTTGTCCATTGCTCCTTGTAAAAAAGTTATATGCAATTGATAGAATGTAAGTAGTAGATGTATGTAGAAGTAGGAGTGTTATTTCTTCATTGTGTTTCATTGTTTTCCGCGCTACTCAACAATTTATTTAATTTCATTCTTTTAGCGCTCAGTTTTTGTTGTTGCATGTATTTTGCTCGGTTTAAGAAGAAATTAAGGGAACTTTGACTTCAAGTAGTAACGAGTACATGAATTTTAATAAAATCACTAGACCAAAACATTTTTAAATACTCGCATTTTGTGGTTGCAGGGAAAGCATAATATGTATAATATTGAATTTGTTTTGTTTAAGTAAAAATACCTTTAGAAGGATCTGGTATGTACATATCTTAATGATTACTAGAGCAAATTTTATATTTGATAGTTTTATAATATTATTTTTACAATAAATTCTCTTTAAATTATTTCAATTCCTAAACTTTAATTAAAGCTTTATAAATAAAATTTTCGTAAAAAATTTGTCCTCTTTTTTGTAAAAACAACAATCAATATAGTTATTTCCAAAAATTACTTTCTACTTAAAAATACATACATACATTGTAAGTGACAGAAAATACTTCTGGTTGAATTATTGACACATGATGCTGTCATCTGGTATTTCTGAAAGCTTTGCGTATAAAGTGATCTTAAAATATAGGAAATAGAGCAATCTCTTATAAATCGAGGGAAGTAATTTTACCTATTCTAGAAAACAATTAGCTTTGCATCGTCTTATTCACTGAGAAAAAGTTAAAAACTTAATTCATATTTTTGATATCGAATAAATAAAAAAAATATATCGATTCTTTAAAGCCTTAGAAACCGTACAATCCAAACTACTGTGCAGGATTTAAATCCGAACACTGTCTGTCCAATTCATCTGCAAATTCGTTACTCTATCTTGTGCATCTTGTTATTATGTTACAATCTCAATTGCCAACTCCTTCCTTTATGCTATCCACAACTTCCTAGATTATAAAGATCTAAACTAACTTTCTAATTTTTTTTAATAGGCATTAGTCCCCAACTCAAATAAATATTAAAAAACGAACGAACATTTCAATAATTTCTTTAACATCTGCTTCCAAAGCATCCCTTGAGAAAATGAAAAATCCAAAACGGAACAGCTTCCATTAACTAAAAGAAAAAACAACTTTGCAAATACTTTAATTTGATGATATAATGTTTTTCTAAAAATTTTATCCGCTGATAATGAAAATAATGATGATCTTCAAATGGGATGGGTTTTCACAGCATCTCACAACAGCCCAACAACAAACACCTCACTGTAAGTTCGAAGTTAAAAAAAAAGAAAACAGATTTTCCCATTGTCTTATGGGAAGAAGATGGCAAAAGTATAAACAATACGAAAAAAGTGAAATAGTAATATCATCATATCATCAATTTTATTTGAAGGGTGATTTGTAAATTTAATTTTATTTCATTTAAAAGTTTAAACCTGGGTGTGGTGAATCATTTATTTAACGCTACAAGAAAGAACAACAATTTATGAAAAAGTGAAATTTGAGAAACTTTTTTTTAATTTAATTTCCAATAACTTAGAACGTATTTTGTCCTAGAGTTTCATTGATAACTTTTACTATCTGTAAGATTTGTGTTTACTTGATTAATAAACACACACCCTTTCAATTTTTCATTTTTTTTTTCTTTTTTTTTTACAAACACCCGGCCGGTTTCCTTAAAGTAAACATTTGCTCAAAAATAAATAACTCGTGCTTGTTGCAAAAGTCTCCTAACCATAATCAGCGCAACTGTCTGAAATTATAAAAAATTAATCTTAAACGCCAACAAAAAAAAAAATAAAAATAAAGAAAGAATCAACTGCAGCAGTTGCAGCAACTAGAAAAGAAAATCAATAATGAGTATTATTGTCACAAAAATGCAATTATTTCCGATTTAGTTTTTGTTGTAAAACGCTCTAGGAGCCAACAAATTTTACAAAAACAAAATATAAGAAATTATTACGCAATAAGAATGAAAGCAAAACAAATGCATCCTATTCCATCTTGACAGCTAGACAATGAATATTTTTGCCTCGTACTACTGCTACCACTTACTTACACGGTTTTTACTTATATGACCGGTGTTGTAATGTGTCGTTGACACCTGGATATTTTGCAATATCTTGGCAGAATCAGCCACACAAAACATCAACATTCTCTTCTAAACTAACATTTGCTTTCCTAAAATCCCTCCAAAAAATTACAATCTCTACTTTAAAGTCAATGAACAGTTCGAAACTGCACAGCCCTCAGCTTCAACCAAGAAACTAACTCACACACACACGGACAGACACACATGCCACAAAGAAACAAAAACAATAATAAATACAACAAAGTAAAATAATAATAATGAATAAAAAGAAAAGAAATCGTACTTAAGATTGTTTTCCGTATAATGAAATCTCCTTAACGCCACATCGCATATACGAATATTTACACTTGTCCCTGGTTTAATTTGAATTAATAAATTTGAATTCTAAATAGCCTCTTTGATGTAGTAGTAATCAAATTCTACCTTGCCTAAATCTATATTGTCTCATTTACTTATATCGATGATCCTTTGCCTGACTAAAGAGTATGCATTGATTCAGAATTATATATATTATTAGGCTTCGATTTCTGTTAATATTTTATACTGGTAAAAATCTGGAACCACATATTTTTCATCTTCCCTTAAGAACCATTGAAAAACTTTTCTCGGGCAAAGTCCAATTTTTAACTTGCGTTTCGTCAGCCACAATCAACATGCTCCTAATCCTGTTCAGAAAGAACTGTATATCTATATCCTATATAAATACATATACATATATCGATGAACCCTGATACTTTCGTCTATCGTAGACTCGTAAACAGAATCTATAGAATAAATTTAAACAAAATGAGATTTATATTACAAATCATCACAGTTGATCGAGGCATAGGTGTCATAATGAATAGAAATTAATGTTAAAGTGACGTTATGACTGCAGTTTGCACTTTTATTCTTCGTTTGATTTTTTTTCTATTGACTGTTGCAAGAAAACATTGGCGCATAGTTACGTACCACAATCAGGGTGGATGTTTTATATGCATCTGTGTGTGTATTAGTACATTTTCGGGGCAGTTGTAACTGCTGCATGCAGCAAAATAATTTGATAAAATAAATAATAGTTGACGTAGCACATGCTATAAGACTTTCTTTTGTTCCCTAGTTGCTGTTAGAAATAGTTCAACCAACTCCTCTAAGATGTATGATTGTATGTAATAGTGGTGATAGTTTCCAACCAGACTTAGAGGGAGTTTTTTCTTTCTGGCTTTTCTTTACGTTTTCTAATGTAAACGTCTTAGAAATTTTTAATTACTAGATCCAAATGTTGATTATCGTTAAAATGAGGGTGAAAATATGTCAAATTTATATGCGCACCCTCTCATTTCTTCAACTGATATAACAAGCGCAAACGGTGGCATTGCCGTTAATGAGTTTGAAAATAATAGAGAGAAAGAGAACAAATTAATGTAAAAAACAGCGGCTGCGTTTTCTTCAAGATGTTTTTAAAAGTGTTGGCGTTAGCACGCGCCAAATTTCGAGGTTTCCTTGTAATGAAATAGAAAAAAAACATGTAATAAAAATTACAATAGAAAAAACTCTTCTATTTTTTTATCAAAATTTATGGTAATTATAGTTTAGAAAGGGAAAATACTACAACGGCTGTTGTCAAAAAAATGGGTGTAAAAAGAAATGTGTGGCGGTAGAAATTGACAACTGTCAAAACTATTGTTAAGTTGTAAAAACTTCTTCCTTTTGCTTTAAAATTTGTTTAAATTATACTATGAAAAACAGGCATTATTGTTTATACTACAATATAAATAGTGTTTATATTGTAGTAACGTTTCGTTAACAATAGTTTTACAATCGTAAAATCACAGATGAAGTTTTAAGATTTTTTCTTACTGTGATCTAATCTACTACAATCAAAGGTGATAATGATTTTTTTATATACAACCGATTCGTTATTTACAGATAGTGAAAAATTGCGATTTAACTACTTTTCAAAAAAAAATAAAATCTTTATTATTTAAACGATATGCAAGCTAATTATGAGCAATTTTCCCCAGGGAGTTTTTCCCGATTACTCATTATTGGTCCTGGTTGAAGTGTCATTAAATAGATAATGTTCTTTATCTTTAAATTTTCTGAAAAAATGTACAATAGAACTATTAATATAAAAGTTTAAAATAGCAACATGCTTAGAAGTGTTAAAAATTATAAATTTCTTAGCCCCTTAAGTACTTTCCAATAAAATCAACACAACTATAAGTTATTCCCTTTCTTTAAAATGCATTTTATTAATATTTCGATATTACCTTCTTTTACAGAAGCTTCCTTCTTAAACGAACTAAATTTTTTGCATGAGCTCAAGTATAAAATGCATTCGTTCCCAATTTTTTATTTTTTTGTTTTCAATTGATTTATTTCCAATTTATGGATCTTTTGTCAACCAGCCATCTACGGCTACGCCCCTTGATATTTGCATTATTATGATTGTTATTGTTGATTTATTAAAAGGTGTTGAATATAATTTTAGCATCTAATTAATAAACCTTAGGTGGCAAACTTTTCAAAAAAAAAAAAAAAAAAAAAAACAATTCCTAAATAAAGGTTTTTGTGCAACATAAAGTTTACAAAGGAAAGAAATCTAAAAAAAGTCTCACATAAATCATGCGACAAAACCATAATCGCAGTGGCATTCTCTAAATAAACGACTAATTGCATTAAACACTCTCACTACACTTTATGTATAGCAGCGATCTTTTTTTTGTAATAAATCAAATATTTGCTACTAAATTTTTCGTATCGAAAACTATTGATTCTTTTGCAATTGCACTAATACAAGGAATTGCGCAGTTTCTTTAAGAAGCGTATTACCTAAAAGGATATTAACCCCTTTAGTTTTGTTCTAGTGCTTTCACAACTAAAAACAGTAACCACAATCGACTTCACAAGATTCATTTTGTGGTATTTTCTTAAATTTAACACAATGTTAGAGAATAGTTTATTTTTTGTGCTATAAAAGGATTTTCTTAAAAAATGTCGGTTGACCCTTTATCAATATAGTTTTTGTATATTTGGTTTCTTTTATTTATTCTTTGTAAAAAATTGTGCGCTTCAATGCAATTTAATTTTCTGAATAGAGTTTGGGAATATTTTTGTTGGAAATTTTGCTTGTGTTACGCTTGCTAGTCATTTGGATATTACGAGTATTTAAAATTTATCTTTAATGTAAAACCTCTCTGCCCCGCGGAGATTTTATGATGGTGACCCTTATGAATGTTTCTTGTTTTGATACATTTTAGGCGTGAAATTTTTGAAAGCTCCTCAGATACATATTTTACATAAGTATTACAATAACAATAGCAAAAACGTATTCCCTTACAATCTCAAGAATATCATATGTAACGAATATGCATTTTTTTACGCAGCCTAAACTACGATCTAAATCATTTATTTGTCTTCATTACATGTCATAAATAGAGCGTTGTCCGCGATAACACAACACAATATTAGAAGTCTTTGGGAAAAGGGTTGTGAACCTTAAGAATATTATTGCTTAACAGCACCACCACGATCACCATTACTCTCAAACAAAAAATACATGGACTGATTATATTTTCCAATCTTAAGTTCAAGTATTTGAAATTCATTTGCATAGCGTTGTTGTATCAACGGATTATTAAATTCTATTGTTTTTCCTAATTTCTAAATGCAAGATAATGTCCTTCAAACATTGTGAAATGACCAACGGTCAAGTTTTTCCTATTTCTTGTTCTTTACGTAATCTCTGCATGTGTGTGATTATTTATTTTTATTTTCTTTTATAAGGGTTTTATTGTTTCGGTAATTTAATAAAGTCACGTCGAGTGGTCAAGTTTGACCTTTTTTTGATCACAGCCTGTGTTTGATCAGTGCTGCAATCGTTTTCCTACATTTACATTTTAACACCCGAATTTCATCGTTCATGCTAAAGTAAACAGATTGTTGTTGTTGTTTTTGTTTTTTCGGTGTGGTCAAGGTATCAAATCCTGTAATAAAGTTTTTTCCTTGTTCTGCTTGTTTTTCTAATACTAAAACAAACATTTACTTTTACGAAAATCCTTTTAATATTCGCTTGACTTAAGCATGGTCAACTGAACTTGAATTAATGGAATTTAATTTCTAACAAAAAAAGAAAATATATCAATGGTAGTTTATTGCTTTTTTATATTCAAATAACTTGCTTGAGTTGTTGTTTTTGTAACCTTTTATCGTTACAAAAAAGCGATTAAATTGCCTGCAACAGAGTAGAGCAGATAACCTGACTTTTATTACAGTTTTTATTAGTAAACCATTGCGAAAGGATTCGTTGTTTGATTTTTGCCTTAAAATCCTATTTGTTCTGGTTGACCAGTGGTCAGTTAATAAAAAAGAATACTGTATCGTTGCATATTTTAAAGTGTTTTCATTGTTATTAAAATAACTAGAATATTTTTTTATGATTTCTTTTGTTTTCTTTAAGTTTCACTCGTTTTCCCTTTTGGTCACTCTTTACAACTGCAATTTGTTCAATTGTCCGTTGGCGTATTAATTCCTGAAATTTTTGTTTATTTTTATTATAATTTTTTTATGATTTAAATTTGTCTAATTCATAGTGGTTGTAATGCAACTTTAAAATAAACAAAATTATCAGATTACATACTTAAGAAGGGCTCATCATAAATGTTATTAAATTAAATGTTGTTTTTCAACTGCAGGAACATAAAAAAGGTCGCGGTTGACCACAATTTAATGATTTAATGAAAAAAAATTAAATTTCGCTTGTTTTTTTATGTTGACCGTTAAAAATGTAAAATTACATGTTAAAATGTTACTAAACTGGCTCGATCGATTTCAACTGTTGTAATGCAGTCATAGGATAAATCGTAAAAAGGACAAAGCACCAAGCTTTCATAAAGAACAATATATTTCGTTTTAAACAACTCTTTCACAATTTGAGCAGTCAATACATACGCCAAGAAGGTTTGCAAGTTATTTATTATCAATGTTCTAGTTACACCAATTTCTATTAACATTTGGCCTCTTTCAATACTTTTCTTTGGGGATATATTTTGTAAAGCTAAAAAAACTTTGATGAACTTTAAGCCAACAAACAACGATAAATGTACATATTTGCGTCAAATGAAAAAATAAAAATAAAATACTTAATTAAAAACTGTTTTTAAAAAAAGATGATTATTGACCTAATAATCACAAATTCTTAATCAGCTGCTAGTTAAGCCAATATTTGCTGAAACATATATTTACAGTGTTGCAACAAACAAAAGGCGTGACATATTGCCACAACGATCAACAATTGAACAGGATGCAATAGAAATTAGAAATAATGTTAAATTTGTAAGACACAAGACAAAACTAAGTAATCAGAACCAGGTGATACTGCTTACACTGATCATTATTGTAACATTGTGTTGGAGTTGCTGTGTGCGAGTGTATGTATACACTAACTCACCTAGGCGCACACATATGCATTTGCCAATTAGTTTGGTTAAGTTAGAGTATGTGTGTATTTATGAAATAAGGATGTTAGGACGCGTGCCATCCGCAAATTACAAAACAAAAACTTCATACAATAATGCACATTGACACTACGATACAATAAGAAAAATGAGGAAATAATGACAATGAAAAGAAAAATATTGTCCTTTAACACCTACATATTTTCGGTAAAATATTGAGAAGGACTAAGTAGCAAATGTCGTATGGCTGTTGCTGCACGCTACAAAAGGTGGTAAAGCTGCAATAATTGAAGAAATGAAAAGTCACTATTTTTGTTTTTTCTTTAGATGCAACTAAGATCGCCTGTAGTACCTCTACTAAGTGGTCAATCAGAGATCTTTGATTAAGAAAAGAGATGAGAAAGAAAGGATACATTTGTTTAGAGGAATACAAAGAATAAACAAATAAATTAACTTTGTCTTTGACTTTACCATTGTTGCCAACAATGGACACCTAATGATATTGAGGTTTTGCCTACTAAACCAAATGTCAAATTAAAACCAGCAGATGCTTAAGTCAAGTTCTGTTAAAAGCGGCCTTATAAACGACTTAAGGGAATTTTATATTGTATTATAGCTAAACATATTGATTGGCAAAATATAATCTATAATACGTTATTTTTTCTTTTCATATTAGGGCTTATTAATACGGTTGGTTGTCTTTTCTAGTTGTTGTTCCTTAAACTTGAAGGAAAATATACAGCCACATTTAATGTATTTTGCCTCCTGCAGCACCCATTTCAAATCAAATCAATTCAGCCAATCTATGCAGTTTTTTTGCACTTCTTCTGTTCTTTGTATTCAACTCCCCTTGGCATATGATTCTTCTTTTTCTCCGCTATTTTCTGAAAAGAAAAATAAAAATGAAATGTTAAAAAAATAATGACTTGTATGAATGTATACATATTGCAAAAAGGTAATATTCTGGTTGTTCAGGCTTTGCTGGTTGTTTTTTGTTAATACAATATTTTCGTTTCTTTATACATACATGTTTATTTAGTTTCCTTCCTTTCTTATGTATTTTTCCTTTTTCATTCTTTAAATCACTTTTTTTAAGATTTGTTGGTAGTTCCTTTCTTAATGGGTGCAGTAGTATAAAAATATGTTGAAGACTGCAGTGACATGGTGGAGAAATCAAGGAAACTATGAATAAACGATATAAAAGAATGAATTCTTTCATTTAACTTTTTATTCGTCAGTGGTGTGAAACAACGAAGTATTCGTACAACGTACGACATTATTCGTATTGAGTAGGAATGGTTTATTTTCAGTATTTTTGTATTTTTTGAATGAAAGTGAAATTGAAACAAAAAAATATATGGTTCTCAGATCTTCCAACGTTGGCAGAACTGGCCATGTGATGACAAGGCACTGGCAATGAAAAATTGCTATCAACAAGTAGATTATCAGTTCCGGCGATTGTAAGAAAATCTTAAATCTTGGTTTAATTGTCACGTGCATTAAAATCGCACATCTGACAAAAAATTGTCAGCAAAATCAAAAAATAGTTTTGTTTAAAATGTTCACAATTATGAAATTTTAAAGACATTTTTAAAGAAGTTTACTTTCTATAATATGGAACATGTTAAGTTCCTTCTATATACTATATACATAAAACTGGCATTCTAAGAATTTTTATATCAAACATCTATCAGCTTGTCGAAATCCATACACCCTGCTAAACGATTTTATACTCTTAATACTCTGTTCACGACAAATTATTCTTTTTTATTTAATGTTTTTTGTTCGTTTGCTTTTCAAAGACCTTAAGGCGAATTACGGTGGTAGGGTAGCATAGACGAGCATACAAAACTCATACATAGAGTAGGGTGTTGTTGTGTACAATATCATTTCTTCGTCATCATCTTCGACATTGTTTTTTTTTTTTTGAGACTTCAAAAAATGGTTGGGGGAAAATCACAGTAATGGCATTTGCAACACAAGAAACAAAAAACAGTGGCAGCAATACAAAAACCATATCAGCCGTCGTCTTTAGATTTTTTCATTAGGTGGCAGATGCCAAAAAAGTGCGCTCAAAAACTACAAAAACAAAAGTGAGCCGGTGTTGGTGACTTCTATTTTATTATTGTTGTTAAATTATTATTTTCTTTTTCATAAAAGTAATAACTTTTGAAGTAGCTTTTGTCTGCAAAAATTACACAATTATTGAGGACATTTGTTCTGCATATTACAACTAACTTGCACTTCAAATTAAAGTAGCTTTTCAAATGGTTTTTATTTCCGTTTCGATTGATTTAAAAAATAAAAGGGTTAAATAATCTTAAAGATTGTTACTTTATATTTAAAAAAATTGGCAAACATTGTAAGTTTAATTTTACTTAATTTTGCAACATTTGTAACTTTAAATTATCGAGAGAGAAGTTTTGGACTTAGAGGAAGACGACTCTTGATGGTATTTAGTTAAAACATTTTTTTTTTTAAAGAAAACACAACATCACTTTAATTTCGTTGCATTAGACTCCGAAATCCTATAACTCGTCCTCTATTTGGCGTTTCCATATGGTTGTAATCCTGCAAGGACTTTTCTTTATGTAGTTAGTTAGTTTGATAACAATATGTAAGTCACATCAAATCCAAAGGAATTTTCTTATTGTGCCCTCCTTTACCGGTGTAGTAATCGATCCCAAGTTAATTTAAAATGAGGATCAAATACGAAAAATACACATAGGCCTCTATCGGGCCTGTTGTGCTCTCCTTAACCAGTGCCTATGGTGGAAATCGACCTACCAGACTAGAAGACTACTACAGGAGGCCACTAGAATACTAACTTCCGTAGGTTTATATTATTTATTGTGAAACCTGAAGTGACAAATCTTTAGTATACAAAGTTTTATCAAAATTTCCTAAAATTTCTAATCAGCTGTTGAAGTAATTATATTGTATCTTTGATAAAAAACAGGTCAAACATCTTTGGCAGGTTATTATAGTGTGGAATTTTCTAATGCCCTACTAAGCATCCGCCAATTTTGTCTATTTCTTAAACTTTAATTGAAAAAAATCATTTGTTGCTTTAGAAATAAAACCTGTTTTTCTTTTAAAAGAAAAGGAATATTTTATAACAAAAAAGGCAGACTTTTTATTCCTTAACATATAAGAAAAAAGAGGAGGGAAAAAGATTTTGCCGCGCGCGCGTACTTTACAAATGAGTTTTGAAATTTGAATTTAAATACAGCAGAAACACATAAAAAAATCACTAAAAACAACCCAAAAACAAAAGTTGTTTAAGCGCATAAATTTACCCAGCCAACCCAACATTCATTAAAATGTTGTTGTATGATCAGTGACCTTTTAAACAACAAAATTTAATGAAAAAACTAATAAAAAACAGACTGATAAATACAGCATCCAAACTTGTTAATGATCCAACTTAACTTGTTTTCTAAGGACCATAATGTAAATAGAAAATAAGTTAAAAATTAGATGGATTTAGAAGGATTTCCTTTGGTATAAACAAAACATTAGTGTGGGTTCAAAGGTTAAAAACGCTAAAAAGAAAAATGTTTGGAAAATCTTTTTACATTATTTACGCTTTTTACTGGTTCTGATTGTTATCTAGTAAATAAGTAATTTTGAAATATTGCTAAGATTTTGAAAGCTTTTTTATCATAAAAAGTTGTTAGTAAGTGAATTACACTGCGAGAAAAAAGCAAAGCAAAAATCAAACACAATGTATTATGTTTTTTTATATTCGTAAAACATGTATATTCTAATCATTTAATTATTTTGTATGCTTTGACTTTATCTTATGTATATTTTGCGACGTTATTGTATATCGGATTCCTGTTCATTTATATGACCGTCCTAAAACATAAGCTTCTCAAATTTCCTAAAGGTTATAAGAAATTGTATAGTTAACAAACATAATTTAAATGTCTACTTTAAAGTTTGTCAGTAATGAAAACGTTTGCCAAATTGCTTATTTATTTAAAAAATTTGTTTGTGAATTTAACATGTGAATATTTGAAATTGTTTCTCAAGACAACTGAGCTTAAATGAAAAAAGGGGTCGTCCTGTTCTGTAATCTCACGTCTTTGATTAATTTCTCACAGTGATTTACGTGCAAATTGATTTTTTGCAATCTTTTTCGGTTTGAGTTTATTTTGATTAAGCATTTCAAAAAAAAAAAGAATTGAAACTGAATTACAGAACAATATTTAATCCCCTTGTTTTGTATTCTTCAAATTCATCTTCACGTGTCCTCTTTTTGTGCACTTTTATGTGCTTGTAGATGCAACACTTCAAATTCATCATTATTCTTCATTAAAGCGATGTGAACATCATCAAGATCATTTCCCAAAAAATATAAAAACCACAACTACAATATCACTGCATAATAAATGTAGCATTGGCGCCAAAATAAGCACATGACGAATTGCTGGTTTTCTCAAAGAAAGCAGCATCGAAATTAAAATGAATTGCAATTTTTTCTTTACTTCTTGGGATTTGTTATTGTAAGGATTTATTTTTTTTTTTAATGCAGATTTGATGTATTGTTGTTATTGGGTTTTCTGTGCGAATTCCCATTTCACACATTTGCATTTTATAATGATTTTATTTGTATTCACTCTCTTACCATTTCAATTCCATCTCTTTCTTGTTTTCGTTTGTACAAGTGTTGGTCTTTTGTGCCGTAATCGTGTACTGTGTTCTCTATTTTATGTGATTTTCTGGTATTATTTCAAATTTGTATGTGGCTTTATTGCTAATGTTGTTTTTGTTGTTTTTGATTTTGCAAAACAAATTCATCTTTAAGATCCCTGTATCTTTGTCTCGTGCTATAGAACGAAGCTACCAACGAGTGCATATACATACATATGTATTCCCTTTATCAAAACGGATGGGGAGAATAGTAGTGTTTTGGATGTAGAATTGAGAATGTATGCAACGAAACAGTGAGTACGATTGTATCTAAAGGTTATTTTATTTGTATCGGGTAGATATGGTTTTCATTATGAACATACATATATAATATTTCTTTAGTGTTGTTATTGGCTTTTTTCTTTATTTTTTGCAAAATCTTATTCTTATAGGGACGTATGATTTTTATTTTAATTTTTTGTGTTTGGTTAATTTGCGCAGCTGTGAGTTTAAAGACATATTTTGAGCGCTATTTTTCAATTTGATTTGATTTCTTATTCCAAAATTATGGGTTCATATAACCATTCTTCTTGTTAAATGTATTTTATTTCACAGTTATTGTTGTTGTTATTTTTTACTCTTAAGGAATACAAGTCAAAAATGGAAATGCAAAAAATATTGTGTTAGGTTATGGTGTCTCAATAACTATTAAGGGTGCTGAGGTAGTTTTAGCTTAAAATTTTGCAACACGTTCTTTTTTATACTTATACCTTAATTTGAAACTGTCTGAATTACAGAATCATAATTTAATAGCCTTGACGCCTAAAATTTGGACCGAAGGTTGGTCTGCTACCAAGTCAATCCAATATATATGATTTTTGGAATTTACATGTAAACCTTGAAATCAAACTACAAGTCGCAATTTTAAAGAATGAAATTTGGTACATGACCTTTAAGTGTCCCAGGTACGAAGCCTAATGAAAATGATTAAAATTGGTATATTATTTCACATAGCACCCATACATCTGAAGCTTTTGAGATCATAATTATGCATACTCGTATATCTTGTATATCTGCACAACAAAGTTTTATGCGTACCTTGATGACCCTCAGTTCGGTCACTCTTTACCCTTACCTTAATACAAAGGCATCTTCAGAAAATTAGTTAAATGTCGAAAATTCGCTACTATTCAATTATGAAAAATTAATCACATTTTTTTGCCTTAACTGTCTTCTGTTTAACAAGGAAACCGTAATGTATTTTCTATAAAGAATGTTTAACGATTTGATTATATATTGAAATATAAATTGGAATAAAATGTATGTAAATTCCAGATTTCTGTTACTTCTTCAATTATCTATAAAACATAGATGCATAGAAATGTTGATTCTAGAAATCCAGATCAAAATAAATCTATAAGAGAGGACCTCTAAGTAACAGGTCTATAATTTGTAAAGAAAATACCTGAAATTAGACCTAAATATATAATTGTATGAATTTTCTTTTTAGGGCGGTAATTTACATATAAATCCAAATCTCTAATACAGTAAGTAACATTCCGGCCTTCACAAAAGAAAATGTCCCTTTTCACTTTAAGTCAACTTTGTTTACGAGCTCCTTAAAGTGTATATTTATCAAATTTCTTTCGTGGTATATTTAAGAAATAGTGGTGGCCTAAAATTAAAGTGTGAAATTTTGATATGCTGGTATTTTCATTGCATTTAGTTACAACACCATCATCGTGTTGTATTCCTTGCAGCAGATTGTTTATCTAACTACATGTCTTTAACACTTCTTGCTTAAGTGAAGAGGGAGTTCTTGAAACTCCTACCTTACTTTTAAAAATAAATTCGTCTTTGAATATTTTTTATGCAGGTTTTATAATTAAAACCAGCAGACATAGCTTTACAACCCCATATCTAACAAAATTCTCACACTCAATAGTATTATGAAATTTTAAGAAATCTGTGTAAAACTAAAAACATAATTTTATATTAGATTTAATTACAGCATTTAATTTTTTACTTCCACTTTTAATTAAATACCAAAGAAAACAAACCCCTGATGTATTAGATTTCTCTAGGTCTTTCTTAAGAAATCAAATATTGTCACTTTTAATTAACAAAAGGTAAAGTTAATCTACACAATGGAAATTTCTTGTTTTTCATACTACGTCCACTTAAATTTCATGTAAATGTACAATTACCACTAATAAATAAAATTTTATTTTTAAATTGTTGCCAAAGTAAGAGGCGTAACCAATATTTTTTTTATAAATTATAGTTTGTACCCTGTTTCCAGAAAATGTTATTGACAATTTTACCAAACTAACAATTTGTAATAGCGAGCAGCCTGAGAAATAAGTGTTCGTCCAAAGTCTATGATTTATTTTTGTCGTTATTTCTCAAAAGCGGAACTAAACTGTTGTTTATTCGTAATTTAAAAAGTGGTTAAAATTCAAAATTCCTGCAATATGTTTTAAAGAAAATGTCTTATGTTTGTTAAAAAAACAAAATTTCCCAGAGGGTGTTACATTTTCCTCTCGTAAGACTTGGTAAGACATAATAAACATACTAATATTAGACTTAATGACGTCTTTTGAAAATCTAATGAAACTGGTTCAGTTTGTAACATGTGATCTACATGTGTAAATTTATTTTATTGTCTGCTGGGAAGTGAGTAAGTGAACTATTTTTAAACTATGGTTTTCGACAAAATGTGTGTCCAGAAATGTTTGCTGCTTTAATTTGCCATTAATTTGTAGTTTTTTTATGCTGTCAATTTGTATTTTGTGATGTTTTTTCTTCTATACACTTGATTTATTTTATGGGTTTATTATGATGTTTGTGCTTTTTTGTAACAAAATAATTTGTCCTCATTTTTTGTTTAGTTTTTTTATTATGTTATTCATAAATAGGGTTTTCATAGGGGAAATTCATTTTCATCAAATCCCAGACGAATTATAAGATCCAGAATTAGCATGCACATTATGTTCTTTAAGGATGTTTTATCCTATTTTGCTTATTTATTAGAATTCAGTTTAATAGTATAATATGAAAAAAATGATATAAACATGTATGAATTTATAGTCAGACATGGTCAGGCGCGGAACCAAGGAGTGGGAAAAAGGGAAATTATTTTTTTTATTTTACTTATTGTTCACAAAAAAAGAATTTTTCTACAAAAGGTCTCATTATGGGCCCAAAATATCTAAGCGTCGATACGGTTGTATGGGGGCTATGGTTGCATAAATCTATTTTAACCATTCTCAATAGCGCTCGTCCTTCAAAAGAAATTTTTGTCTTGGAAATAGCGAGCTGTAGCGTTTACTCGCACAAAGCGACAGACAGGCGGACAAAAGTTAACAAAGTATTTACATATCTACATAAAGTTCAACATTGGAATAATTCGTTGTTGAAATCTTAATTGTATACCAATCTGTTGTCGAAATGTTAACAAGCGTGGTATGCTCACTATTGACAACGGAATGTTGGTGCCTTTGCGTAGGACCAATATTTTTGAGTGTTACAAACATCAGCACAAACGCGTGCTATAGTGTAGTGTAGGGTATACAAATATATTTCCTAAGGATATTTTTTTCTAAATGTTAAACATCCATTTTTAGCTTTTTTACGACAAAACACTACGGTTTTTCTCATGTAGTGATTTATAAACATTTGGAAGTACCAACAGTACATATGTTATTTAAGTCTTAAACTCACTCATTCATAAAAAAAAATAATATTTTTTTAATTAATAAATTGTTAAAACGAAAAGTAGATTTTTTTCACTTGTCCTCAGTAACCCTAATTATAATCTACATATGGCGCCAAATAAATGCGTAGGAAAAAACTATCAACCACGACCACAAACCTTCTGGCATAAATTCGCCAATTTTAATGTTTTTTATTACTTCAAAACTAATAATTGTTTAAATTTCAATCTGCAATTTGTTAGTGTAGTTCTTTTACGCTATTATTTATTAATATTTTATTTGAATTTGACTTAATCTAGTCGTATGTGTGTGTGACCCCATTTCTTTATCAATTTAAATAGTTGATGTTGTTCTGCAAAAATTTATAATAACAGAAGTATGTTTGATATAAGCTGTGCTGGATATACCCTACAACAATTAAACATTATTAGAATTTAGTACTTTCAAGTAATGAAAAAGAACATCTATAGTAATGGATTTAACTTAGGTTCTTCCTATCTATTGCTGCGGAATAACACAATTTTGGCAATCACGTTTTGGAAGATCACTTTCAGAGAAGTAAAAATATGCACTTAGTTTTAAATGTCATTTTATTATTTGTAATTCTTCACCGTTTTGCTGATAATCTATGCTCCAGTTAATAATACTACCATATACAGTGTAGGGTATTGTTTGTGAAAAAATTGCAAATTATTTTTCTATAAAAATAGTTCTAATTAAAAGTGATAATAATTCATAGTTTTTTTAGTTATTAATATTGAAATCTGTTTTATTTTTTTCAAAATTTTAACGGTTTTTTATTAATCTCAACACAAGGGATATTCACAGTTTTGAGCGCATTAATAATACACCGTTTTTAACAAACGATTAAAAATTTGTTAACAGTAAAGTAAGAAGCTAAATCATATTATCTAAATTATGCAGCGCTTATTTTGCAACCCTTTGTAATATAAAGGCAATAACAACTTGAGCTCTCCCACTCAAAAACTAATACCACCACGACTGCAATAAGTGCAATTAAATGTCCTTAACCCCCTCGACGTTCTAACTATATCATATTTTGCTAAAGGTCTTACGAATTATTTTAAATTTAGAAAAGTGGTTAAGAATTATGCATGCATATTTAAATTTTTACATACTTTTTATTATTGGTTCATATGTCCCTCATGTGTTGACTCGAAACTTAACTATTTTTAACATTTGACTCGTTTAGCATTTTTTGTTGCTGTTTCTTTGACAAATTTTACGCTTCAAGTGTTGCAAATTAACAACAAGAACAACTAAATATTAACGTGTGCATAATTCCGAGACATTGGAGGAGGTCGGTCGCACAATTGCCGAATTGCTATTGTGAAATTATGGCGCGTACTATTATTTTCTTTTCTACTATTATCCTTTTGTTTCTTTACATATGTATATAATATGTGTTTAAAAGTAATTGTTTTATAAAAACTACTAGTATTTTTCAAATGTCATATGTTTATTGTAATAATTATATGTACATCATGTTGGTTTTAACTCTGATACGGCGAGTGTTAAAAGTATTTTCATCTCCCACTAAGTTTAAATAAAAGGAAAAACAAATATAAAATGCCCTACAGGCAGCAAATTGTTGTAAATTGTTAGTAATGGTTGTTGCTTGTATTTATTTCTTTTGTAAGCGTAAGAATAACATTATAATTACAGAAATACCAGGATTCTACTGTTTCTTTTTTTTCGACATAAGTTTTTTCTTGCAGTAATTGTATAATTTGACAGAATCGAGGGTTAAGTGAAGTTAATTTTTATGTTAAGCGCGAACATAATTATTTTAAAACGAATTCTAGATTTATGTTATGGATTTGATTATTAAATTAATTTAAATTTTAACAAACCTTAATGCTTCTCAAGCAATTGAAATCGTAAAACATTTCATTAGGCGTCCGAACTACTGTGGTAACAACTTCACCTACAAAAGTCCTTTTGAGTTCTAACTCAAAACTCTTGGTTTTACCTGTAGTACAGGTCCAATGTTTGTCATTCCTTTTAAAACACATCCAAATAGTATATAGTAGATTCTAAACAGACAAACCCCTTTAAATTATATCTGTCTGCTCAAGTGTAAAAGCATTCTCTTTAGTCGACATACTTTTACATCTTTGTTCCGATCTTAATATGCCGAACTTCTCCATCGAAGTAAAGGTCTCAAACTTTCAGATTTACAATATTTAGACATATACGTAATTTTCTACCTATTGTCAAAACATGTTGAAATTTGTTTATAAAATAAAAAATGAAACTGATTAGAGTATTCAATGTAAATAAATGACAAAACATGTCACCAAAAATACGTTACATTTACAAAAAAATAAATAAACAATTGTTTCTATTTCAAATTAGTTGTGACATCTTTAATTCTATTTTTTCCTGAGTTTATTCACCTTAATTTTACCAACCCCCCAGATCCCCTAAAAAACAAACTACAATAAAAGGAAACCCAAAATGACATTTGTTTAATTACATTAAAATGATCCCACTTCGTTATAATATAAAAACAACAAACAGACTGTTAAAAAATAGAACAACAGTAAGAAATTCCCAAAAAAATACAGATACAACTTAAAGTATGTCATTATCAAACACCTTGAGCAGGAAGAAAGGAACGATCTTCAAATGATAGAAATAGAAGGAATAGTTTAAATAGTTATTATTTTTATTTTAGTTTTAAAAAACACCAACAACTAATTCATGTAATATTACAACTAGTTGTTTTTGTTTTTGTCCTGAATAATTATAATGATGGCACGAGCCTTTTTTCCTGAGTCTTCTGTGTTTTTTTTTATAATTTTACTTCCTTAAAAGTATCTTATTGTTGTGGTGTAAGTTAAAAGTCTTTCTTTTCCTCTGTGGAGTTTCTTGCACCTTGGCTCAAGCATTTCATGCCTACAACATTATAAACTTCATTATGTTTATCATCATCACCTTATATTTGTTGTGGTAGCTTCATGTTGTATGCGTTTATTTGTATGTCCATATGTTGTTTTCATTCCGTTTTTTTTATGATCCGCTGTTTTTTTGTTATTTTTTTCCTTTTTCTGTGTTGCATAACACACGAGCTATCAACGTCATTATCATTTAGATCCTCTGAGTATTGAGCGTAGTTTAATTTACGCCCGCTGTATCGAATGTAAGATGTTATTTTACTCTATTATACCCAATGAACAATCATTGAGGAATTATATTTATTTTTAAGTTGAAATCAAGCTGAGTGAATATTTTAAACTATTTTGTTTAGATTATGTCAGAAAAAAATCGTAAAAAGGTCTCAACTCCTGCAGTATTTTACAGAAGTTGTAGAAGATTTCCCTAGTCTCGCTTGACATCGGTCAACGTTTTTCTTAAAAAGTTTTGTTTTGCATCATGCTTTTGCTGCTATTTCCTTATCGCATTTATGGACATATTTGTTTAAATATTAAGTAGTTGAAGTCTCTAATAAGTTTAACAGCAGTTTTACAAGGTGTCAATGGCTTCACTATAATGGTGAGCTTATTATACGTTTGCGCTGAGTCTTGTAATACACAAAATAATGGTCCCATACCTACCTTAAATACATGAATCGGCTTAGAATTCTGAGTCGATTAAGCCATTTTCGTAACGATGAATTCATAGCCTACACACAAAGTTCTCTCCCGGAAATTCTTTTATCGTCCATAATTGACTTATCCATATTAGAATCAGTTTGAAAATCGTCATAAATCAGTTTTATATGAACATAAATCCATTCCATAAATTAGAAAGTTTTTCTGGGCACAACTTTAATATAACAAATATTTAAATATTTTGATTTACTTTCATATACGAATGTTTATTGGGTAAAATAAATGTTGATACCATAACTTTTATTGAATTTTTATACTTTTTAAATGTAATACATTTTTCTTCTAAAGTCTGTAATTTGTAAATTGGTTGCATGTTGTTGTTCTATTTTAATGTGGATAAATTTGGGGTTGATTTTCCATCAGGAAGTTAAAGTAAACAAAACGAGCTGAATAACGTTTGTCTATTAAGTAGAGGGTGCTATAAGAGCTGAAGAAAACCTCAAATGAAATTCAACGTCTTTGGTTCAGTGCACCTTTAATAAAACGCTGAAACGCACATCCACATATGGAGTGTATAGCTATGAAAGTCTTAGAATGTTGAGCTGAACTCGGTGCAACGTAGCGCTTCGATGATTTTTCCTGAATTATGTGAGAGAGTGTGTGTGAGTTGTTGGTTGCTTGGCAAATAGCACGCGCTGTTTGAACGGATGGATAGATCAACATTCAGAGAACAAGTGTTTTTCCTTTATTTTGGTTTTTTGGCGGGTATAATTTTAATTTTTTCCTTCAGTTTTTTTCCTACTGCTTTTGGTTTTAAGCAATATAATGAGTTCTATGACACAGGTGTATATATGTTGTAGCAATATGTCGGGGCGAGAGAAATAAGAATTTGACCTTTTTACCTTAAAGAACATATTTTTTGTGCTGTAGTTATTGTTGTTGTCGTTTGTCGTTTTTATTATGTTAATAATGCGCGTAATTATACAAAATGCAGACGTTAATACAATAAAGTTTGTATTTCCCTGATGTATATTTACTAAATGACACAAAATTCATAAAATGAAATTCCTTTACATGGTTGATCATATGAAGGTGGTGGTGGTTTGGTCGGCTGTTTTCATTTTTTTTTTTTTTGTGGTGGCAATAGTGGTTGTGTCCCCTATTTTGAATATTTGAATTACAGTCCATTAGAGCATGTCTCAGTCACTTTTTTAAGGTTTTTGTTAACAAAACAAACAAAATATAGCACGAGCTTCTATATCGGTATTTGAGTTCAAGTATTTAGTATACATTAAAGTCAAACACCATTTGTCCCCGACAAAAAGTTGATTTGAACTCTTTTTAAAATTTAACAAATTATGTGTGGGTTGGTTGTCTTAACATATGGTAGGCCATGATAAGCAGCCGTATATTTTTTTTAATATTCAAAAACTTTATTTATATCACACAAAAAACACAAAAAAAAAACATCTGTGACAAAATAAGGCTTTGCATAAAGAGGGTTATCGTACTAATTTCTATTTGACTAAATAAGTATAAAAAACTGTAAAGGTGTGATTATTAAACAAATACAATTGTAAATCTTAATAATAGTAAACTCTAAAACTTATTTATATATTTACATAAGTAAACGCAAATTCAAATATACATACACATGGTTTATATCAAGTTACAATTTTATATTTATAAATTATAATAACAAATTGTAATTTTTCAGATTATAAATTAATTTGAATAATTTTGATTTGATAAATATTTATAACATTTCCGCTTTTCTATTAAAACTAAAAATTTCTTTCTCTGTACTTTTAATAGACAGAAATAAAACTTCCTTGAATTTTGTTGATGGTTCATATTTGATTACAGTAGTTTTCCGATTTAACGAACCCATATGTTGTCAGGCCTGTTCGTAAAATTGAAAAGTTCGTTATATGCAGTACTAAGTAAAACGTGGGTTTTTGGTAGGAAAATAATTCAAAATAGGTACATAAAAAATTTTTTAAATGTATTTTATAAAAATTAATTCTTTTTTTATAAAAATAGCACAAAACACAAAATTCCGAATCTTATATACCCACCTTCAAACCATATTTGTGTCGGATTTAATCGCTGTATTTTTAATTCTGTCATGAGCTTTAAAGTTATTTCTCGAAGTTCATCGCTATACTCGTATTTTTAAGCGAGTAATGAGCGTTGAAGTAATTTTCTTAAGGGGACCTGATATGGAGGGTAAGGTCAATTATGGACCGATTCCCATAAAATTTGTTAGAGATATCGGTTAGTACTCGGCGTACTCGTATTGTTAAGCGAGTATTGAGCGTTGAAGTCATTATCTGACATCGAACTAAAATTTAATAAGAACCCAGAGTGTTACAGTTTTGGGTATAAAAGCACCGCTTGCTACAACTTAGGTTATTTGTTATTTTTGATAAATGTCATTTTATCTTCATTTAAATAATAATATTTTTATTAGTTCGTTAAACAGAGTACAAAAAACAAGTTGTGTTCGTTATTTAAGGTAGTCAATATGAAAAATTAGCTTGTTCGTTAAATGCGATGTTCGTAGAATTGAATGGTCGTTAAATCGGAAAACTACTGTATTTATTTTACACGCATTTACAAATTTGCAGTTATAAATCTTAAACCACTATTGTACGTGATATTTTACATTTTTTCTCGACAATGTTCCTTATTCTCCATTCTTGATGGACATTTGTAATTTCGTATATTTCATTCATAATATTATTGATACGATCCAAGACAATAAAAAATAACAACTTGAAACAAACTAAGAAAACAATAGACCCACACTTTCTTTGAAACATTGAATTGAGTAAAATGCAAAATAATATATTTTTGTTCATTAAACTACGTAACAATTTGTTTTTAAAGCAAAAAAAGGAAAGGAAATAAGCTTGAATAATTTTGCTGGGGAATTTCTTTAAGAGGAACGAATGAACGTATTTACATGGATTGCAGTTGTTGAGTTGTGAGTTTTTTTTCTAAGGAGCGGCAGATATTACGTGACATTATCACTGCCACAGTGAAATAATACAACAGCAACATGTACAACATTACAATTAGGGTCTTTTAAATAGCATACATAATGTTTGTGAAAACATTTTTTTTTAATATGGTAGCCAATTACGTAACTAGTTCCTTACAGACAGTATCTGATTTCAGCTCTGTTTCTTTTATTGCTTTAATTTAGTGTTGTCATTAAATGAAGTAGTTATTTGCTATATTTTTGTCCACAACTTTTCATATTGTTTTTACAATATTTTTACAGGAAAAGAACTATATGAACACACTGTTGCGGTTTAGTTATGATCAATCTTTACAATCGATTTTTTTTCGTATATCTGTCAAACAGTTTTTTATTCAATGGTGGTCTCCTTTTACTAAAGGATTTAAACTGGGTGTTGAATTTGTATCTCTTTAGCTTTAGACTCATTAAAATGCAAAAAAGGAAATTCATATCAAAGTTTTAAATTTCAATTTTATAAGCAATTTAATCATAACGATATTTAACAACATCCCACATATTAATTACATAAACAGTGTAGATCATAATTGCAACAAATTTTAAAAACTATCTCAAGTGAAACAATAATACATGTTTAGTACGTCATTGTGCTATTTTGAGCCTTAGTTTTGTTTAATAATGGATCGGTAATTCCTCGTTGTTTTTGAGTACAAGATTAAACTTTGTATTGCATACAATAAACTAATGTCGCGCCGTCTCGACGAATAGTTTTTGAAACTCAATTATACCCTCATCAAAGTTTTACTGCGTTTCCCAAAGGAGACTAACAAGACCACAAACACTCTTCAGATACTATATATCCTACAGTCTCGAATTGTATGTTGTTATTGTGTATTGATTCGTCCCAAAGTTCATTAAGTATTTCCAGAAATCTGTATCTCTTCGCAGATAGTTCGAGGTGTTCGCAGGGAAGGTGCCAAACTGTTTCCGTTTTTATTATAGTCACAGTTTGTAGGAACCCAAAGTTAAGAGCTTTGCAATATACCCTCAGAAGTTTTAAACATTTTAAATCGTCACTGTTTTTTGTTAATAAATATTATTTTCATCACTTTTAAAAATTTCATCTATATGACCACCTGACACACACTACTCACATTCCTTTTAAAATAAAACAAATTTATTATGGTTTTTATTACCGTATCCTTTTCTCAACAAATAATAAATATTCAAATTTGAATATGAAACAGAAATGCAAGAGTTAAATATTTTGAAAAAAAAAAAATTAAAAAAAATTCAAGGTGTTTTTAATTTTCCTTATAAATTTTCCAAATAAAAAATTTCAAATTTTAATTTAACTCGTGCTGCCGCTGTAAACATAAATTTACAACAAACAGTTGGTGGTTTTTCTTAAAAAAACAAAAACAAAATTATAATAAAAATTTAGTTTATTTCCTGGTGACCCGGTGAAATGCTTGAGTGATCAGTTAGTAGAGGGTTGCAACGGTACAAACACTAAGTCATATTGTTGTTGGTGCAAGTGACTCCTTAAGCACTCACTCATTTGCTTTTACATAGTTAGATCTACGACAATTCAAAAGTATGACGTATTTTCTTAGACAATTCAAATGTGGAACCTTATGTTACACTAAATGGAACTCTGTTTTTTTCTCTAGTCAGGTGCATGAACACCAAAAAATAAAAAACAAAATAATTAACAGCTTGTCTTTTATCATTTTTTTTCATTATGTCATTATTAAGAAAACTAAGAAATTAAAAAAAAAAATATTTCGCGGTTAATATTTGTTAGATAACAGTAGGAGTTTATTAAGAGTAAATGAATGAATTTATGAACTCATGACCTAAATTCCTTAAAGGATATATTGGAATGTATATGTGTAAATATTTTACTTCTAAAACATTAAACGCCTTTTACAATCCAAAGAAAAGAGCGCCAAATCTAAAAAATAATTAGTTTACTTGCGCATTGTACTTCTGCAGTGTAAGAATAGAAAAAAGGATATTTCTTTTTTATTACTGCCACACTAAAGAATATTGCATATGTAGTTGAAATTTACATGACACTGTAATTTGCCTGTACTACTTTTATCATTTAATGTGATTTTATAGTACGTGTCATTATGTTTGGGTTCGCACTGTAGGAGATCTTCCGTTCGGAAGTGTTTAGCATAAATGTTGGTTTTCTTTTTATTACACATTTTATTTAAACATATCCTTGCAATCGTATCTTGTTTCCAGTTTTAGAGCGTTATTGTAAATCACGTGTCCTACATTTTATTTCAAATGTAAAATAGTTTGTCTGGAATTGTCTTTTTTTTAAATTTGTATTTTGCATTGATGATTTATTTCCTTTTTTACCCTTTTTGATATTATTTTTTTGTTATGCAAAATAATTTTATTAACACTTTTGTTATTGATTGAATATTATTTTTATTTTTCTATTTTGATTATAATCCTTTTTTTTCAAATTGCTCTCTTATTGTTATGATAATTTGTTTGTAAAATTTATTTTAGATTTATTATAAACGTATCGTTGTTATCACGTATTAAAAATATCAATAAATTGTTTTTGTTATAGATTTATAAATGTTTTAGAATATATTTAAAAATAAGTAGGCAATAATTTTAAAAAGAATAATTATAAATAGTTGTAAAAAATAATTTAGAAAACATTTTCGTGTCATGATTTCAGACCAACTGATTGTCACTTAAAACAGGACAACAAAAAGAGAATTTGTTTATAATAAAATTTAAATGTTTACAATAAAATAATCTAAACATTCAAATTATTTGGTTGTTTATGGTGCAATGAGACCAATTTAGGAAATGCAATCAATTTGAATGATTTATATATTTTTTAAGCATCATTAAATATCTCCTACATGTTAACATTTGATCACCTACATGTGCTTAAGATTTGACTAGAGCGCATTTAAAAAAATCTATTCAGAGAAATTAAATATTTAACTTTAATGTATAAACAAACAAATTCTTAACTCCAAAATAGTCTTCTAAATAATTTAAACACAAATTATAGTAGTGTTAGGCCGACCATAAAATAATCTAAGTTCAGTGAATAATATGTGATTTAATTTACAATTGTGCCTTGCCTCCGATGTATGTCATAAATTCTTTGATGAAAAACAAATTTTTTTAAATTCGCTTTATATATTCTCATAAAATATATTCGATTTATGTACGTTTACATAATATGTACATTAGAGCGCTCCAAAAAAACTAAGTTTGGAATTTTTATTTTTGAAAATATTCTAATAAAACAATTGTATTACTTAAAATACATACGTAGTTACTTGAATATGAGTTTTTGTCCTTATAGAATAACGTAAACCTGTTCTCAGGTTTAATGCCTAAATTTTTTAAAGCTGAATTAATGGGAATGCAAACGGGTTTAAGTGAAATATGTCCAAATTGGCATGTTTTTAAAACATTGGGATCATTTTGACCCCAAGGCCGTTTAAGGGTTAATTTATTTTTTCACTATTATTGTAAATATCGGTTGTTAATAAATAAATTTCTTAAGTTTTATGATAATCTACCTAAAAATAGAAACAATTTCGACTAGTTTCCATCAAAAATTGCAAATATTAGAAAAATTGACCTTTGACCTTTAAAGTTTTTGGGTTAATGGCGTCCAAATTGCATGAAACTCTTGACTTTTATTTAGAAATATGTGGACTAATAAATTTACAAAAGGTTACATTTAATATACACAACAATATAATAAAAAGGCTAATTTTGGAAAATATTACATAAAATGGGTTTTTCTCGAAATCCGCTGAATTCAAATTGCAGGTACAGGCAAACTATAAGAGGTATTAACCTAATTTTACTGTTTTATTCTCTAATCTGTTGTCCATAAATTCCTATGAATTCCTATGAAAAATATTGAAATTTGTTTAACAAAAAACTAAAATTTGAATTTTGAAACGACCGTTAAAAATATCAAAATTTTTCGACCATAGCTGAGAACAGGTTTACGTTATTCTATAAGGACAAAATCTCATATTCAAGTAACTACAGATATATTTTAAGTAATACAATTGTTTTATTAGAATATTATCAAAAATATGTTTGTGTTTTTATCACATTTCGAATTCAAGTGCTCTAAGACACGATAATGGCATGGGGAATTTTTAATAACTTTTACATTTTTCAACCAATTTTTGTGTTTTTTATCTTTTTGTAACGATAATTCTGTGTACACTACGATTCTTTGACAATAAAATACAAAACAAATTGTTTAATGACAAAACTTTTGTGAAAACTGGAAAAATTGCATATTTTGCCCTTGTAAATGCATCTTCAAACTTCAGAGCCGTTGCGGCACCAGTTAACGTAATCATATTGACCTAATTTTTTGCACGACTTATTTTTATAACCCATAGAACAATTCTAGAGGGGGGACGGTCTAGGATATTTTTTTTCCTTCATACAAGCTTGGAGCACTCTAATGTACATACATATATATCACAAATTTCAAGACGTCATTATTTTAAGAGTTGTGGACATGTAACTCTTGTTCTTAAGGTATGTGCGCTGGGGTCAAGTGGACTGATCATCGGCAGTTGGTTTTGGCAGTTGCTTTTTGTATATAAGCTGAGTGATATTAAACGTTTATAATAGGCTTCGTCCCAAAGCAATATAAGTTTAATTACAAGCACTACAAGCTCTATTCGCGGGTTCATCTCAAACATTTTCAGTATTCAGACAATAGTTTGGAACCAAGGTTAACATGGACGGACATTTGCTCAGAAAATGATTCCAAGCCGATTGGTATACTTTAAGGTGGGGTAGAAAATGCCACTTCCACTGCATCAATAACAACCATTTTTTGCACGAAGAATAGTTTGGCAACACTGTGCAAGGTCAGGATTATATAAATTTACATTTGCCATTAGATGAGTCATGTCACGATTTAACGCTTACAAATAGGGAGTGAGATAAGTACTTACTACAATCGCATACGTTCATATGTTTGTGTTAAAAAAAAGTTCGAAACAATATGTCAAATTATTTTATTCCTAAACTCCAACTTAGTTTCAGTTCATTATTTGAATCTTATCATAAAATGAAATAAATTATCTATCATTAACCTACTTCATATTTTTATACTACTACCACTATACTTTTTTTATGCTAAGATTTTTTCACACTAAAAACTTCTGATAAAGAACATTAATCTTGTATAATTTCCCAGAATTTTTACCGTTTTAATGATGTGCCAAAAGTATTATCAGTATCATTGAATATATTTTTGTTTTAATACATATTTCCTAAAATCGATAGAAACTCAGTTTGAATTTAATTTTAAATTCTATTTTTAATACAAATACTACTTTTTTGTTTATTTCAGATGCCAAAATAATTTCAACAAAAGGCCATTGTATTGATGATAAATTAGGCGACGAAGAGTAAGTACCACTTTGACCACAATCTATGAAAACTTAAGGCGCCTTTGAGAAAAAAAAGAAAACACTTTTATATTTATGATCGCCATCGTTATGTTGTTTCTCAGGACATAAAACACAAGTGCCAGAATAATAATGACTTTTATCTTTCCAAGATTTTTTTTGTGTGTTTTCTTTAAGTAGTCAGAATTTTCTTAATTTAACTGCAGACAAAGGAAGTCTATGTTAAAAAACTGCAAACAATTGTTATGTCCTTATTGTTTCCTTTTGTGATTTTTTAATGGTGAAAATAAAAACAAATTCATATCATTTTCATAACATCTCTGGTCATGATTGTACCTGTTACAAAATCTTTTAAATTGTATTAGTTTTTTACTTTGTTTTCCAGGATATTGAAATTGAAAAATTGCACTTGTTGTTGTGTATGAAAAAATTTGATATTTTTCTACCAGTATTACTTTTTTTTTTTTGCTGAGATGTCTGTGCTCATAAATTGAAAATCTGTTATGGACCTCAATCTTTCAATTCTATGGTGTCTTGCATTGTTCTAGATTTAATGGTTTTTAGTCATGTATTAATGATTGACTATTGTTTCTTGGCTAGAAGACTCGGTAGCCTTATCTACCGTTATCGATTTTTCATTGTAACAAATAATTTCTTTATATTTTTTTCTAGAATTTTGCACACAAGTGTCAATAGATCAGTGAGTTGCTTCCTTTCTCTTGATTTGATGACTTTTGTATAGTTGTGTTATGCAGTCATTGTTCAAATGTTTCGTTATTTTGATAGGAATTTAAGAAATTTTATTATTTTTTTATTAGTGGGTGTTACACGACCACTTTGTCCATCATATGGTTTTAGAGATGGGAACAAGTGTTCAGACCACCATCAGCCATTGTTGTGGAATTGCATTTAAATGACTAGCTACTGTGAAATTATGTTCGCATCATTTAATAGGACATCCTCCCAGGAAACTCCTCAATTTGCCAAAGTGAAACAATGTCGCAAAATAACTTTCATGTTGTATTTATTGTGTTTTTTTTTTTTTTTTTTTTTTTTTTTTTTTGTGGTCCGTTAATGTGAGATTCTCGGTATAGTGCTCCATAAAGAAACGACATTGTACAAAATCTATAATAATTCTTAAGTTTATGTTATTTTCAATACAAGTTGTATGATATTCCGAAATAAATCCATCAGCTTTTTCAGGGGTTTGTTATGATTCCGGAATTCAATATTTTTAATCATATTTGGCATTTCCTGGAAAAGCGGTACATGAATTTTAAAATAGGTTTCCTATTTTAAAATTGTTTACAATACTGGTTATATAAGGCATTGCAATCTTAACCATTTTCGTATTTCCTTCTTATTGTCCCTTTGGAAAATATGAAAAACAATAAAAATTCAACCTGTTATTCCAAAACGATGCAAATTGTTTACGCTACACGTTTTGAATTGTCAAAACAAAAGTCAGTTAATGACTTTTACAAATCTTAAACAGCACTTGTTGTACACGAAGAAACAAATATTGTAATTGAAATCCAACCAAACAGGTCGCAACAGGATCGGCGCCATCTCCCACAAAGTTAAATCAGCATAAAGTCTATCGAAACTCACTCTACTACTACTACCTTTTTCTATTTCTACCCAAACAATAAAATTCTATTGTCACAAAGACAGCATGACAATATTTTCTTTTCTTTGGCAAAAAATAAATTTTGTAACCTCATTGTATCCTTTTTGCCTTTTCTTTCTTCTTCCTATTTTGTTGGTATTTCTAATCCAGGCGCTTGCTGACACGTAGAAGTTCAGGCAAAAATGTAAAATATTTGCAAAAATTACACAGGTTGTAAGAGGTACGTGCACTACGAATACGGAAAGAGCATAGAAAGACATGTCAATGTCAAGCAGCGAGTGTAATAAAGTGTGCAAGTGCGCATGCTCATTGCGTTATAAAGAAAGAAAAAGGTTTGAATTGTTTTATATTTTTTGTCATTCACACCAACCTGCTGGCAGAGCAGGGGTGCTGCAGTGCACCTTACACGATCTAAACGACCTTTTTAACCCCTAAATGTAAATGTTCAATTTTGAATTTTAAATTTTCATATTCTTTTCTTATTTGGAATGGCAAGTGCCATAAATGTATGTGGTGTTTGAGTTTTTAATATAAACAGGTTGAATTTCTCTATTGTCCTTTAAATTCCGGGTTCAATTTAATTGTTTACAACTTAAAACACCTACGGAGCGTAATAGCAGTGAATATTTCGTTTGTATTTCAGCTGTATTTTGTATTTTGAAAACATTTCAAAATTTATATTTCTAATTTGATTTCTCTTTGTTTCGTTAACATATACGGCCTTCGTGATAAAAGTTTTATTATATTTTATTTTGGCCTCGAAAAGTCATAAAATTTGTAATTATTTTGACATTGACTTCAAACACTTCAAACCGATCATCATGATCGTAATTGTTTTGCCGCTTCGAAATAATTATTTACTCTCTCTAACATTTAATCGTTTGCATATCCTTCAAAATAATTACCGCTTAATTTTAAATATTTGATGTTGTTTGGTATTTGAATTCAATAATTTTGACACCTTGAAATGGCCTTAAAATGGTCTTTCGTATCTTGAGGAAAGTGTGAAAATATATCTTGTATATTGAACAACATTTTATAGCTACATATACATATAGGATGGATTTTATTTATTACGTGCTACTCGTGAAGTGTTATTTATAATTAATTTCTTAGAAATTCTTTATAATGGTGAATATTTAACTGATTTTGTACTTTAAATACAAAACTTTATTTCATTTGCTCTCGTTAAGTTGTAAAATATATTATTATATATATTACATACAGTATTTTATGCCCTTTCAAACCGAATTTGTTAAAAATTGACTTTTAGGTATCTATTAAAAAAATGAATTTTTGATATGAAATAAGAGTGATCACAAATTTTAATCCTTTTGTCCCTAGAACTTCTGGGTTCACCAGAAAATGTACTTTCAGGTTTTTAATAAAATAATCGAATTTTAATATGAAATGAAAGTAATCACAGATTTTAATCCTTTTGCCCCTTGCACCTCTGGATTCGCCAGTAAATTGGCTTTTAGGTTTTTATCAAAAAAATCGAATTTTTATATGAAATGAAAGTGATCACAGATATTAATCCTTTTGCCCCTAGCACCTCTGGATTCGCCAGAAAATGGACTTTTAAGTTTTTATTAAAAAAATCGAATTTCGATATGAAATGAAAATGATCACAGATTTTAAGCCTTTTTTTGCCCCTTGAACCTCTGGATTCGCCAGTAAATGGACTTCTATGTTTTTATTAAAAAAATCGAATTTTTATATGAAATGAAAGTGATCACAGATTTTAATCCTTTTGCCCCTAGCACCTCTGGATTCGCCAGAAAATGGACTTCTAAGTTTTTATTAAAAAAATCGAATTTTTATATGAAATGAAAGTGATCACAGATTTTAATCCTTTTGCCCCTAGCACCTCTGGATTCGCCAGAAAATGGACTTTTAAGTTCTTATTAAAACAAAATCGAATTTTTATATGAAATGAAAATGATCACAGATTTTAATCTTTTTGCCATTAGCACCTCTGGATTCGCCAGAATATGGACTTTTAGGTTTTTATTAAAAAATCGAATTTTGATATGAAATGAAAGTGATCACAGATTTTAATCCTTTTGCCCCTAGCACCTCCGGATTCTCCAGAAAACGGACTTATAGATTTTTATTAAAAAAATCGAATTCTGGTATGAAATGAAAGTGATCACAGATTTTATTCCTTTTGCCTCTAGCACCTCTGGATTCGACAGAAAATGGACTTTTAGGTTTTTATTAAAAAAATAGAATTTTTATATGAAATGAAAGTGATCACAGATTTTAATCCTTTCGCCCCTAGCACCTCTGGATTCGCCAGAAAATGGACTTTTAAGTTTTTATTAAAAAAATCGAATTTCGATATGAAATGAAAATGATCACAGATTTTAAGCCTTTTGCCCCTTGCACCTCTGGATTCGCCAGTAAATGGACTTCTATGTTTTTATTAAAAAAATCGAATTTTTATATGAAATGAAAGTGATCACAGATTTTAATCCTTTTGCCCCTAGCACCTCTGGATTCGCCAGAAAATGGACTTCTAAGTTCTTATTAAAACAAAATCGAATTTTTTTATGAAATGAAAATGATCACAGATTTTAATCTTTTTGCCATTAGCACCTCTGGATTCGCCAGAATATGGACTTTTAGGTTTTTATTGAAAAAATCGAATTTTGATATGAAATGAAAGTGATCACAGATTTTAATCCTTTTGCCCCTAGCACCTCTGGATTCGCCAGAAAATGGACTTTTAAGTTTTTATTAAAAATTAGAATTTTGATATGAAATGAAAGTGATCACAGATGTTAATCCTTTTGCCCCTAGCATTTCTGGATTCGCCAGAAAATGGACTTTTAGGTTTTTATTAAAAAATCGAATTTTGGTATGAAATGAAAGTGATCACAGATTTTAATAATTTTGCCCCTAGCACCTCTGGATTGGCCAGAAAATGGACTTTAAGGTATGAAATGAAAACGATCACAGATTTTAATCCTTTTGCCCCTAGCACCTCTCGATTCGCCAGAAAATGGACTTTAAGATTTTTAGTAAAAAATCGAATTCTGGTATGAAAGTGATCACAGATTTTAATCCTTTTACCCCTAGCTCCTCTGGATTCGCCAAAAAATGGACTTTAAGATTTTTATTAAAAAAATCGAATTTTGATAAGAAATGAAAGTGATCACAGATCTTAATAATTTTGCCCCTAGCACCTCTGGATTGGCCAGAAAATGGACTTTAAGGTATGAAATGAAAACGATCACAGATTTTAATCCTTTTGCCCCTAGCACCTCTGGATTCGCCAGAAAATGATCTTTAAGATTTTTATTAAAAAAATCGAATTCTGGTATGAAATGAAAGTGATCACAGATTTTAATCCTTTTGCCCCTAGCACCTCTGGATTCGCTAGAAAATGGACTTTAAGATTTTTATTAAAAAAATCGAATTCTGGTATGAAATGAAAGTGATCACAGATTTTAATCCTTTTGCCAGTACCTCTGGATTCGCCAGAAAATGGACTTTTAGGTTTTGATTAAAAAATCGAATTTCGGTATGAAATGAAAACGATCACAGATTTTAATCCTTTTGCCCCTAGCACCTCTGGATTCGCCAGAAAATGGACTTTAAGATTTTTATTTAAAAAATCGAATTCTGGTACGAAATGAAAGTGATCACAGATTTTAATCCCTTTGCCCCTAGCACCTCTGGATTCGCCAAAAAATGGACTTTTAGATTTTTATTAAAAAAATCGAATTCTGGTATGAAATGAAAGTGATCACAGATTTTAATCCTTTTGCCCCTGGCACCTCTGGATTCGCCAGAAAATGGACTTTTAGGTTTTTATTAAAAAAATCGAATTCCGCTATCAAATGAAAATCAGCACAGATTTTAATCCTTTTGCCCCTAGCATCTCTGGATTCGCCAGAAAATGGACTTTTAGGATTTTATTAAAAAAAATCGAATTTTTATATGAAGTGAAAGTGATCATAGATTTTAATCCTTTTGCCCCTAGCACCCCCAGATTCTCCAGAAAATGGACTTTTAGATTTTTATTAAAAAAAAACGAATTCTGGTATGAAATGAAAGTGATCACAGATTTTAATCCTTTTGCCCCTAGCACCACTGGATTGGCCGGAAAATGGACTTTTAGATTTTTATTAAAAAAATCTAGATTCGCCAAAAATGGACTATTAGGTTTTTATTAAGATAATCGAATTTTGATATGAAATGAAAGTGATTTGAATTTTGATATGAAATGAAAGTAATCATAGATTTTAATCCTTTTACCCCTAGCAACTCTGAATTCGCCAGAAAATGGACTTTTAGGTTTTTATTAAAAAAATCGAAAATGGACTTTTAGATTTTATTAAAAAAATCTAATTCTGGTATGAAATGAAAGTGATCACAGATTTTTATCCTTTTGCCCCTAGCACCTCCGGATTCGCCAGAAAATGGACTTTTAGATTTTTATTAAAAAAGTCAATTTCTGGTATGAAATGAAAGTGATCAGAGATTTTAATCCTTTTGCCCCTAGCACCACTGGATTGGCCAGAAAATGGACTTTTAGGTTTTTATTAAAAAAATCGAATTTTTATATGAAGTGAAAGTGATCACAGATTTTAATCCTTTTGCCCCTAGCACCTCCGGATTCGCAGAAAAATGGACTTTTAGATTTTTATTAAAAAAATCGAATTCCAGTATGAAATGAAAGTGATCACAGATTTTAATTCTTTTGCCCCTAGCACCTCTGGATTCGCCAGAAAATTGACTTTTAGGTTTTTATTAAAAAATCGAATTCCGGTATGAAATGAAAGTGATCACAGATTTTAATCCTTTTGCCCCTATCACCTCCGGATTCGCCAGAAAATGGACTTTTAGATTTCTATTAAAAAAATCAATTTCTGGTATGAAATGAAAGTGATCACAGATTTTAATCCTTTTGCCCCTAGCACCTCTGGATTGGCCAGAAAATGGACCTTTAGGTTTTTATTAGAAAAATCGAATTCCGGTATGAAATTAAAAAGATTTGCTTAAATTGCACTTTTAGGCCCTAGTTATATTTTATAATGAAAAAGGTTTTTGTTAGCAGTAATATGTACATATACAGAAAATGTTGTAATATTAAATATCGAAGCATTTGTAACAATGATGAAAAAACGATCATTAAGCTAGTAAAGCACTTTAGGTTCAATATACTTTCGAGATAATCGTGCTGTTAATAAGGATAACGAAACCATATGTTAAAAAAACTCAAAGAAAATCTATATGCCACTGATGCGTCTGATTGTCTGACAGTATGTCTAACAAAAACACTTTAATGCTGGGAGTTGTACCTACATCCATCTTAAATCAAATTTGAAGTGTTTTTAGCCTCATTGTCAAGGCCGAAGAGGTTATGCTAATTATCGTTATGTATTTTATGTATATCTCCTATTTATAATTTGTCTCAAAACCTCTTTTGGACCTTTCTCTTTTTTGGTCATATTGGATTTAGAATCTGAACTATACTGAACTAATCAAACCCACAATTGTGCAATTGCAGACAATAGTGACATTTTAAAAAGTTTATTTGTTGCTTTTCTTTTCAGAGACTGTTAAAAATTGCCATTAAATTTCTAATGTCATCAATTGTCAACCTGTTTTTATTTAAAAATTTCGTATTGTCTAGTTTGATCTTTTTGGCCACTTAATTTCACACGGTCTCAGTTCTAATCTTTTTGATTTAAGAAGAATTTGATAATTTTATTTTAGACTTATTTATCATTTGCCATTATTCTATGTGGGCTAAAAATAACAGAACAAAAAGAAATAGAAATTAATTTGCGGCTCACTTTTATTATTGTTTTCTTTTCATATTATTTTTTGGTTGGTCTTAAAAAAAATATTCTCATAACGTACAAAGATGTCTTTCTAGGAAACACCAAATCATTAGTTGCTGCAAGTAACAAAATAAAAACAAAAATCTTTAACTTTTTCACTTGTGTTTTGTTGACAATTATTTAAGAAGTTGCCGAACTCTAACTGGCTAACAGACCGACCACACACGCACCTTTATGTAGGATTTGTGGCATAAGATGTCGACGTCAAAGTCTGCCACACAATTGCAATTGTTGCATGTTCATTGCCGCAGGATCACTTGATCACCACTAGAGACTCGAAAGGAATTGTTGAACATGACTTTGTGATTTTGATGCCAAAATTTTGAGTTTTATGCCACAGTCAGTGATTGTGGATTCATTATGAAAATATTATTTTATTTATTTACTCTTTGTATATGATCTTTAATTTTTTTTCTTAATTGTTCATTTAGGTTTTTATTGTACAAATCTAACAAAAACAAATCCTTTTTACGCATAAATCTCTTTTACTTAAGGATCCTATAAACAAATTTTGTGTCTTTTATGATTAATGGTTAAATTATTGAATGTTTACAATATTTTATTTATTTAAAGTAAATGATTTTGTAAGAAAAACATTACTTGAAATGAAGTAGAAATTAATGAATTTTTTATAATGAAACATGTGTGGCAACTAGACAACCACCAACCTCAAACAACTTGTGGGGATTTTTGACTATGAGAAAATAAAAAAAATCCTTTTACTGCTTTAAAACTTGGCATGGGTCTTGTTTATGTCTCGTTTAGGTTTACTTGACAATTGAGTGGAATCCTTGTAAAAAGTCTAGTCTAAACAAATCAATTACATCAATGTTCTGTTAAAGGAACCAATTTTATATGAATGTAAAAAAACTAAAGCAGATTTCAACAAGTGCTACAATGTGACGCGCCTTGACCCAAACAATATAATTGTTGTTATTTGAGATTTAGCACTACATACATTCAAACATGATTATAAAATAAACAACAAGGATAATTATCATCATCGTCATGATCATTATATTCAGCCTTAATATTCTCATAGCTGAATGAATTTCATTAAACCCAAAATATTCTTTCTTGAGTTTTTGTTTTTTTTTTATGGAAATTTGATCTTAGTATACTTGAAAATATTATGGAAGAATGTTACTAAGATGCAGAATTTATACCAGCACCAACAACATCATAAATTTTACCACATACCGCATTAACCCACACACACACAATAACACATAAAAAAATCACTATTAAAGGATCTTCTCTGCCATGGTCCCGTTTTTGTATGCTTGTAGGTTGAGAGGCAATACTTTGAAGGCAGTAAAAAATATCCTCTTTCATTGTGATTAACTGTTATTTTGTCCAATTATGTAAACAATTTAAACTGTCAGTAAAAAATGACAAACACAACAATAACAACAACAATGTTTTTTTCGAGAGTTAGCGGCTTCTGTTTTCCAGATTTTCGAAAGGTTTTCTTAGAATATCAATCGGTAGTTAATTTAATGTTTATACTATAATATTCTGCCTTGTTATATTCGCTTGGGTCCTTGGAACATGCAACATATGTTGCAAGTTTTGTTTTTTATTAGCTTTAATGATCGATCTGCTACATATAATAACTATATCGATTTCACTTTGCGCTATTAAATCTTAAATCTGTTGTTTGTTAAATCATGAGGAAAAATTTCACAGATGTGATTTATATTATGCTTGTATATTATTTTTGTGAACTTGATTAACACGATAATTTTGCGAAAAATGTTTTAATTGGTTTAATAATAGCTCAATTGAAATGAACATATTATAATAAACATATAATTTTTGGACGTTGTAAATAACTTCTTGAGCAAAAATATCACAAAAGCTATAACAATTAAAACTGGCGCAGGAATTTTCAGTGATAATCGTCTTTCAGGAGGAAATTTAAACCATTGATTTGAAAGTCTTTTTTACATGTTAGACTTTGTAAACCACTTCTTATTAATCACAAATCATAATGAATGTAAAAAATCTCGAGAGTTGAAGCAGGTTGACAATGGGCAAAATCGGTTCACTATTTCACCTGACCACCATACAAATGGTCCCCCAGAATATAGTTTTAACAGTCATTTCTGGCTTAAAAATTCCAGTATGGTAATGAAATTCGACCTAATCAAATTCAAGTCATGAGCGATTGTAATAGTCTTTATTACGACTTATGATTCGATAGTGGGTATATGAGATTTTTAAAGTCTTTATTTTCTTCTTTATCCCACTTAGAGCTACGCTCATTAAGTAATATATACATATGTATATGTATTTGGTTCACACATTTAACTGAGATTGATTTTCTCTTATCTTACTACACTTGTTCACTTCTAATTGGTTCCTTTCTTTTCTCTGATTTCCTTCTATTTTTAACAGGTTCCTGTTGGATTTTCTCCTTACAGGTTATTTTGTTTTAAATTCTACTTCCCCTACTTGGCTTAGGTATCACTTGTTCCTCTTTGCACCTACAAGTGTATTAGTGTATCTATGTTGAGCCAGCTGGAGAAATCTGAAGAAAATCTTTTTTTCTTTATTTCGCTTTCTTTTCTCTTTTCCTTTGTGTGTGCAAGTGGTTTTAGTTTGATTTGTTTTCTTCTTAGACTCAAAAAATGTACCTGTCGTCTCTTGTTTGTTTTTTCGATTTTTTCCTACTTGTATTTTACAAATTAACACAAATTTTTGTTGTTGTTGTTGTTGTTGTTATTGTTGTGATTTTCACACTTGTAGTCACATGTTTCTAACTTCTTTACAATTCTATGTGTAGTTTGCAGGAATATCGACAGAGGGCGCATATGTTAAACTTTTTAAAACCAAAAAAATGCTTATAAAATTATGGTCCCATTTCAAAGTGATGGTTTTAGCTATTAAAAATAAACTCTACTTTTGATTACGATGAAGAAAAAACTTATCTGATCTTAAATAAAAACTTTTCAGAATAACATTTATCGCATCGAATCGTCCACGCAATTGAAACAACAGATTCTCGTAGTACCGAAATATTGTATCTTGATTTTGATCGGATATCAGGCTAAAACTGACGCTTTAGAGACTAAAATGGTTCATAAAGGTGAATTATGTTATTTTTCTTTCATTTAAGAGCATTAGGTCCAACGCCGTAAGAATATATGTATATTGTATCCATTGTCGGCTTAAATCTAAGTGATATCCATATAATTATACCATGACTGTAAGTGTCAGTCGGCAAATTCTTTGTAATTAGTCCAACTCTTTTAAAATTTGCAAAATCACTGTTACAAAAATTAAATGTATGTACATAAATATAATGCAAAAATCTCAACATTGTCGGCTTGATCATAGTTTTGGCACTCTTTTTTTAACAAATATTTAAATTATCTATTGTCCTAAAAAGAATTTGAAAAAAGACTTATTCTTGCTTTGAGAAATGACCGCCTATTTAAACTTCTCTTTCTTTAGACTTTGAAAATCCTTGTTCAGTTAACACCACTACCACTAATTATAATTAATGATTTTTAACTGCACTAAGTAACCATACACTCATATGAGCGCTGTTTCTCAGCTGACTGTCTTTAAACTGTTGCAAATTATTGTTGACCACTAAACCATTGTAGTTCGTACATTCGGTCATGCTTTGAATGTCTTCCATTCAAATGTCAAACTAATGAATTTCATTTGCGTTTTTCGTTTTCCTTTACCCTAGAGAGGAAAATCGACCATTTGTGTGTTTGTGTGAGTTCATCTTTATGGTGGGAATTGAAATCATAAAATTGATTAAACATGGTCTACATGATTAAGCAACATTTTAATTTTTGCTTCAAGAATGACCGTTACATTTATTGTCGAAACATAAATTTTGCTTTCTTTACAAAATATTTTTTTAAACAAAAACTTTATTTTTTATTCTTAAATTTTTTTGTTAAATATACTCCCGGGACTTGAGATTTTGCAGGTCAATTCGAAAGGTTTTAAATGCAAAAATAGAGTGTGAGAATTTTCAATATTTTTTTGCCAATTCATTTGAGAAAGTTAGAAAATTTCATATCGCTTCTAAGAAATTTTTTAAAAATCATAATTATACTATAGAGAATTTGTTATTTAAAATCTATTAATATATTTTGGTATTTATATATATTGGATAAGATATTGGGAATATTCTTCGAATTTTGTTCTGATCTTAGCTGTCTGGTTAGTATATATAAACAATGTAGCGATAGCTTGGCCTCAATTAAAAGAGACCATTTCGGGAAAAACGACTTAAAATGTATTTCTTCATCATCATCATCACTTTACATCATCATCTTTTTTTGCAAAATTTCTTCTTTTATTTCACATTCGTAAGTAATTTTACTTTGTATATGGCCTCCGGTAGGTTAGTGGTTAGTGTTCTAGTTTGGTAGACCGGAGGTGGTGGGTTCGATTCCCACCAGTGGCACTGGTTGAGGAGCGCACAACAGGCCCGATTGAGACCTAGGTGTATTTCTTTGGATTTTATGTGTATACATCCTCCTTTCAAACTAACTAACTATATAAGAATTTTGATTTATTTCGGTATTGGTGTTTGAGCGCTATCGGTATTTTTGGTTTCTCGCTTTGAAGGGTAACGATAGTACTAAAAAATATTTTAGTTGAAATTTCAATATAATTTAAATAATTAACAAGTAAGAGTGTTACATCCGGCTATGCAGAATATTTAGGGTCACTTCCGAAATTGAAAAAAGTAAATTTCTAAGGTAGTCCTATATAACAGACACTGACAATTATTCTAATGAACGTTAGGGTGATTTTCGGAAAAAGGCATTCAATGTAGGATTGGGTTAATTATGGACCAGGATTTCCATTATTTAAAAAAGTAATTATTTTTTTAATTCTGTCACATACATAGAACTTAGTAGAGAAGTTTCGGTTAATATAAATCTGAATTATTTTGTATTTCAGTGTAAAACTGGCACTTTAAAGCATCTTTGAGAAAATGAGCTTACATAAGAGTTGGGGTCAGTACGGATTCGGAATGTTTTATAACCACCATCAAGTCATATAACACGAGATCTATTATAAGCCGATCTCGTTTAAATTACAAAAGTATCCATTTTTTAAAACAATAATTTTGTCCAATTCTTAAAAGCGTAAACTGACATGAACCGAACCTTATAAGATTTTTAAGACAGATTTCTCATACATAAATTTTGGTTAAATCTACTAGCTATTTGTACCCCACACCACTATTGTGCTGATGTTTGTAACACCCAAAAATATTGGTCCCCACCTTAAAATGTACCTATCGGCTCAGAATCATTTTCTGAGTCGATTTAGCTATATCCGTCCGTCTGTCTGTGTGTCCATGTAAACCTTGTGCACACGTTACAGGTCGCAATTTTCAAGATAATTTGATGAAATTTGGCACATACTATTTGGACGATCGCTATTGAAAATGGTTAAAATCCGTCCATTATTTCTCCTTGCCCCCATACAACGGTACCCCCCGAATCGGTCCTTTAGGCTCATAATTACGATTAATGTTTTATAATGTCAACAAAAATCAGCAAAAATTTGTTTTAGGGATAATTAATCACAATACTAATTTTATAGTGATCGGGCCTCATTTGACCCTAACCCCCATACGAACTCCGTTTCAGAAAATGACTTATTGGTCAAAATTAACTTATAATTACTAACAAAACGATTAAAATTTACATAAATGACTTGGAAGTAGATGTAAATTTATCTACCAAAATTTATAAGGATAGGCCCATTTGCTCCTACTCATCTATGAGCTCTTTTGTAGAAAATCTCTTTTTTGTCAATAATAAATAAAAATATTCTACAATAAATCAAATTAAATGTATTATTTTTTAAAAAATAATCCACAATTTAAACATACTGACTGGTGTAGGGTATCATATGGTCGGCAATGTTTGACTACAAATTCATACTTGTTTAAGTTAGTGATAATAACTCTTTTAAAATTTTGTAGATAGATTTCAATTCTTCAGCCCATAATTGGGTATATGGAAAATTATGAGCTGATCCTCGTAAAACTTAACAAAAGGATTTTGGTATCTGTTCTTATAGTTAGTTTTAAGCTAGTAATCAATTATGAGCTGATCATCATTCAATTTTATAGAAAGCTTTCCATTCATTTAAAACACGTTTGTGTAGAATTTCAAATTATGGACCGATACTCATAAAATTTTGCAGAGAGGTTATGATTTATATAAAACATGACTATGTCCAATTTAATCGCTATACTTTAATTTTTCAAACAGTTATGACTGTTATAACTGTTTTCTAGGGGCCATTTGTAGGCTAATACGTGGACCAATATTGCCCATTTTTAATATCTATGGGAAATATTAGTCTCTTTTTGTTAGTTCCTTCATATCTATTCTTAACGTGCTTTGAACTGAGAGTCAAGCATGGCTAGATCTTTTTAGAATTTAATAGGGACTAGATTATAGATCTATATTGGATAGGAAATATAATATAAAAGTAATAATAAATGTAGCTATTTAGGAATATTCCTCTAAACAAACAATCCAACAATCTCTAAATACACTGCAAAATAATGTAGGGTATGTCGTTTTAAATTTAATGAGATCAAAGAACTAGAGTTTGTTTTACTTGAAGAACATGTAAAGATTATGTAAAACATTTGTGCAACATTTATTTTGTAATGCAAAATACTAAAGGTTTCTTCTACATTATCACCTCAAGGGACAAATTGGTATTTCTAAAGTTGTTTACATTTAAAGTCTTTCAGGAAATAGTTAAATAAATAATAAAAAACGCATAATTATTTGCAATGTATAGAGTAGAAGTAGTATTTTATAGATAGAAACATTGTCACAAAGAATTTAAAAAACAGAAAATAAAACATTTCCGGGAATAGTTTTTAATACTTATTGCAGAATGAAATAAATTTGCATAAACATACACAATGCATGTTCGTAGATAAGAACCTTTCAGGGAATAGAAGCGGGGACAGACAGAAATTGACAATGTTTTATTTTCTATTTAGAAATATAAGAAAACATTTGTATAAACAAAAAATAACATAAAATAAGAAGTATTATAATGAAGTTATAAAGAGAGTATTTAAATGTTCTATTGTATAATCATTGGTAGACAAATAGACCAAAACAACAAATACAGATAGACTCACTGACAATAGGGACGATCAAGATGATCTTGTATGTCAACAAAAGATATTTTCGCACATTTAAATGCAAAAGTGACATAAAATGAGTGCAGTGCAAAAAAGTATTTGACGTTAAAACATACATGTGATTAGATTTTCTAGGGAAAGAGGTCAAATTGTCTGTTCAGGTCTTTTACTTGTAATGATTATATTAAATATTCAAATCTAGTTAAGACGACAAAACATTTCTTTACAATATTTTCTTTTTGCTATTGCCTAAGCCCTCTTTAACTTGAAAATGTTTCAATTTTCCAAAAACAGGAACAAAATCCTAAAACGAATATTTCAAATATTTATTTAGTTAATAGAGATCAAGATAAAGATTTCCTATCTCGGTTGAAAGATAAATGTCAGTGTGTGTGTCCTTTGAAGAAAAAAAATCAATCACACATGCAGATATTTTAACACAGCAATAACTCCCACTAAGAAAAATATTATTTTGACTTAACCAACTGAGTAAGTAAGATGTCCTTAGAAAAGAATGCGCGCGTAACTTGGAATGCAAGTGAGCGAGCAAAATTTGTTTAATCCCTTTTTACTTTTTTTGCTTAGCATGAGTTCTTCCTTCCTACACTACGGGTATAGATGATATGATATCTTTTAGGTCTAAGGTTTTTGTTTTTCTTTTAACTCATGCGTATCTCTGGTTTATTGGAAGACGTAGATATATGAAAATCACTTATTAGTTATTAGTTTCCTATTGTTTTAAGATCTTTTTTGCAGATACATATATGGTTATATGATTTACTTTTTTATTTTTTTAGTTTTTCTTTTATAATTTGTTACCATAACTAAATGAAGTTGTACTTAATGGTCATATAGAGAAAAACTTATTTCCTACGAAGTTCATATGAGAAGTTTTAAGACATCTTATTTGGTTAACTGAGGAACTTTTACAGCATCAAGAATCTCGGTATTTATAAACTATGAATTTTATGTCAAATAATTCGATATAGTCTCTAATGAAAACATTCGACCGGAAATCAAAATAACGGATGCCCTAGAGTTGAATACCCAGCATAAACTGGCATTGAAATTTAAAGAGTTAAAAGTAATTAATTTTGACAAATATGAAATTGAAAAGTTGTTTTGGTTTACGCACAAAAGTAATACTCACTCAGATTACGAACCGATGCATCATGTTTGTTAGTTCGCTGCTCAGTTAATTTATTGTCAGTCAAATAATGGTTACATAATATTTTCTGTCTGTGAGTGTAAAAAAATTAAACAGTTAAAATCAAAATAAACTACTTATGTATCTGTAAGTCATTCTACGTAAGTCATTATAAGAGTACTTAAAAGTAATGCATAATTTATGTGGTAATCATTGCAAAGTAAGAGGTAATATAAGTATCTTTTCCTAGGCAAAGGTCAAAGTAATGAATTGTTTATCGATTGAAAGAAAACAAATTGACATTGAACTTTTAAAATATCCCTCGTACCATACTCTTAGTTTATTGATTTAGTCGCAAAACCAACTTAAAAAAGAACATCAAACATTCTCATATCCTAAGTATTTGTGCATAAATACTTAGGCCAACACACACTCACACAGTAAAGGTCTTTACTGATACTAATGATTTAATCCTTTTTTCGTATGATGAAAAAGCAATTCTTTAAAAAGCGGGTAAAGTATGAATGTTACAGTGTGTGTTTCATCTAAAGAAAGATTTTATCTCTCATAATTTAACTTTAACAAATCGCCCACTCTTTCATCGCATGAAAGAAACTCTTTCTCTCTCAATGTTTGTTGCAATCAGTGTTTCTGTATTAATTTTAATCTTTATTTTTCTTGTTTTTAGGAAGTAAAAAATAATATTGAGTTTTATCAGTATAGTTCGTTAGGGATGAACAGTTTGAGTTCCAGATAAGATTTTTTTATTTGTAGTAGGTATTTTTCTTAAAGAACCATTAATATTTTTTTAATATTTTCATTGATGTTTTTTTTTAAATTTTTATGCGCAAAATAATCTGTTAAATGGTGTTAGTTAATCACTCATTCTTTCATTCAGTCAAACGTTTATTTGATGTTTGGTTTATTTTTTAAGAGATAAGAAGTCGAGAAGAAGTATGTCGTCTTCTGTTTGTCTTGTTGCATGTGGCAGGCATATAAACTGTATTTGTTCATCGATAGTTGAACGAAAATCTATAAAAATATAATATTTTTATGTTTATATTTCAATATCAGTAATAGAAAATTTGTAATAAAATTTTAAAGAGATAGATGTCAAAAATAGACCGCCATTGCATGTATACATGCTCTTTAAAAGAAATTTAAGCAGAAGTTTAACACATTTCAAAATAATTGATATAAATTTAAAAACGAGTGCGTTTTTTTAAACAGCCGCATCGAATCGTTGAAAGTACCAAGCGAACTTGTCATTTTAGCGGCATCTGTAAAATATATAAGTTAATATATATGAAATCACCCTTGGCTAATTAAGCGATTACAAATGAAATCATACAAATTTACCATAAAAACAAGTTGAAGCGCTATATCTTCTGAATCCTAAATACCGTCCACCAACAAGTTAAAATTTTTACATACATCGGCTTAAGTTTAATTTCTGTAGCGATGATGCTATGATTTAGTAATTTTTTTTATTTTGTTAAATCGAATATAAAATTACAGTAATTGATTTTCGGATATGCCCAAAAATTTAGAAGAATGGATTTTATATTACTAAACCACATTTCACGGTATTAAGTGATTTCAGAAGAGAATCTTATGTGGATGCTACGACTTATTGAGGACCTATCAGGAAATAAATTGATTCATCGGTAATACACACGGAATGACAAACTTATATACTCTCTACAACCACTGATAGTGGTATAATAAGATTGGTCTGCAATCAAAAACTCATAAAAAATTATAGAAATGAAAAGATTAATACAAAAACTTACAATCCTTGTTTCCTTGACCTCACTCCAAAATATTTTTTCCAAAATAAATTTCTTTAATGTCATTATATATTTATAACATTTGCTATCGAGCTTTCATTCAATATAAGGAACCAGATTTGGGACCAGTTATAAGCAATTTTTTCATGACATAAAAAACATAAAAACTGTTTATAAAAGAGTATATTCTTAAGAAAAAAAATGCCCCACCCTCTCCTCAAACATTTTTCTTTCGAAAATATGAGCAACTAAAAGTTTCAAAATTTGGTTTTAAAAGACCAAAATTGCTGACAAAGAACTAAAACAACTTATTTGTTCTTTTTTCTGTTTTCACTATTAAAATATCCTTCTTCTGGCAAAGGATCTATTTTAATCTTAGCATTTAGATCTAAACTAAGCCAGACTAATATTTAATTAGTTGCTTGTGCAAAACAACCAACTGATGCAGAGATTAAAAAATATTATCTATCAGTTAGTTTTGGCAAGATGAACAACAACGTACGTTTCATCGTAAGTGTAGAGTTACAGTTAAAAGTAGCGGCTTTAACCTTAAAGGATTTCTGCTGCACAATGTAATTATCCTTTTTTTTCTAGTTTTTTTTTCGAAAAGACTTTGAAAATGAAATAGAATTGCATAGTTTATTCCTTAAAAAATATTTTTGTGTGCTGATGTATTTTGCTAAGATTTGTGGTTTAATCTGAAATCTTTGTTCATTTGTAGTTTTTGCAAATCATTCTTTACATGTCCTTTTTGCATTTTTATGGTTTTAACTAAAAATGAGCAAAAATAAACCTAATGGATGAAGGAACGAAAGGAACTGCTGCTGTTATTTTGTTGTTTGTTAAATAATAAAGATTTTTAATGAAAGAGTTTCAAATTTCTATACTAGATGTATGTATGCATTGGAACTTGTTTGCTAGAAATAGGAATTTATTTTTTTTTCTTCTCAGATGTATTTATATCTTTAATAGAGTAAATCCTAGTTTTCATATATTTTAGCATGTATGTGTGTATGGAAATTTAGTATGCAAAACATTTAATAACTTTCAGCTGCCAGAAAAGCAAACAAGTTAAAAAAATCTAAGTTGACCAACCACAATTTTAATTTTATTTATTTTTTGCTTTAATAATCATTAACACCATCTCAAATGACACAGCAAAATAGCACAGGAACACAAGGACAGAGATGATGAAAAATATTTCCATAACATACTATTTTGTAATAAATAAATTACTCTCATAGCTCTTGCATGAATTATACACTAAACTGACCATTTTGCATTAATCTTCTTTAAGCTCTGAAATGACAGCCCAACAGTCACATTGACCATCAACAATCTCCAGCATTAGTTTGGCAGAAATACGGGAATAGAAGAATAGAATCTCAGTAGATTGAATGAATTTATGTCTGGTTGGTCAACATTTATGATGTGTGATGTAATGTTGTCACTTTGACATTTATTTCTTTGTTTGTTTATTTACAACTTTGAAAAATTATAAAATGATAATAATGATAACTAGGACAACGAACACGACGACATTTCTTTGGGTGACTGAGTTTTGCAAAGGAAAACAGGACAACGTTTAAAAAATCTCAAGAAAACTTTCTAATCAGGGGTTGTCCAGCTAGAAAGGATCATTTCATTTTACTATGTGAATTATTATGATGAGGAGAATGATGATGCTTTAGCTACTTCCATTACTAAAAAAACAGACAGATTTAAAACAAAACCAGTATCAAAGTTCGTTTAGATTTTTTTTGCTTCCTTGGCTAAAGTTCATACGCCCCTCAAATAAATCAGATAAAAATACATAACGCACGCACCACATACTGATAGAAGATACTCAGGCATTTACTTACACTAACACAAACTTACATACACATGCCAACTTTAATGTGGAAGATCTGCAAAATGTTGTAACCACCACAATTTGGAATCATTTCTTGCTGCAGTAAGTGAATGATTATATTACATCTGCTGTTTTCAATAACGACTCGTTCCTGAATTATACAAAATAAAAGTAGAAAATTGTAAATCCTGTCTATGATTTTATAATGAATTTTTCATATTCCTGTATTTTTATGTTGTCGTTTTTTTTTTTGTCATTTTCTGTCAGTCCGTTATAGTGTTTGTATGTATCGTTGTGTCTCTCGATCCATCCATCTACATCAACATGTTGTAATATGCAAATTACGAGGTATGTGTGTGTGTATGTTTCGTAAACAAGGATCTAATAATTATTATGCATTCATCAGGATACCCTGAATTTATCCTGCTAAAGAGATTCATTTATTTTAAAAACACACAGCTCACAGAAATTGTAATAAACCAGTTTCTAATTTATAAATGTTGTAACGTTTTACAGTGAGGTTTTTCCAAATGCAAAAACAAAAAAAACTTGATTTTAATTTTGTTCAGTTTTATTTATTTTTTTTTTTTTGTAATTAATGAATGTTTTAGCTAGAAAGCTTTTAAAAAACTATTTTCAAAAATGTTATTAAATTTTTTAGGATTAGTTTTACTATTTTTATAATGTAACGATTTTTTTCCTTGAGAATAAAAAGGTTTTTTTGGGAGGATTTTATATGATTTTTTTTTTTTTTTTGAAATATTAACTTAATATTTCCACTTTTCCACTTTGAAAATCGTAACTATATTTGGCACTTTGTAGTAAAATCTTTTTTTTTTCTATATGTGTTTATTTGCCCAGAAAAAATACATTGTTAAAAAGTTCAAAAACTAAAAAAACTTCTTCTCAATACTTATTCATTAGCATTTTCACTCATTATTAAGAAACCAAAATATGAAAATTCTAGTTTTTAAGTCGTATCAGGCGCAGATCCACGGAGAGTTAGAAAAATAATGTTGTAGAAAAACTGAGTCGATAAAGGCATGTCCGACTATCTGGCTGGCTGTCCAAGGTACTGGCCAGATTTTCAATAAATTTAGATGAAGTTAAGACCAAACGTATTGGCATCTAACTATTTGATGTTTTTTTTTTGTCCAAATTACGTCAAATAAACTATTTATTATCTCTCCAAATATTGACAGAAATATGTTTTATTTGACTTTAGTCTCCATACAAACCCCCTTTAAAAATGTCTGAAAAGCTTAAAAGTTATAACCATTAGCATCGCAATGAAATTCTGCATAACTAACTGTTATATAAAAAACTAGCATACGCTAGTTTTTTTAGTTTCATTAATTTAGCTTCCACATTATGGAAAATTTCGAAAGTACTATTTGAAAAAAGTACTTTAAAATATCTCTAATAGATTATCATTAAACAAAAATTGTATGGTTCTGTGTTCAATATTATATACAATTTAAAAAATATAATTTTAATTAATGAAAAAGTACCAAAACTCCGTGTCGGTAGATTCTCATTCACTAAGGTCCCTACATTTTAAATTTTATTTTCAATATCTATCATCATCGGAAAAACGAAAAAGTACAAAAATCTCTCTCAATAAATTCTTAACCATTATAAAGAATCTAAAAGGTATCACTTGAAGAATAGAAAAGTACCAAATAGTTCCCACTTACAGAATATTATTCATTCAAGACCATGTCTATTAAAATTATTGTTCCTAGGAATAAAATTTAGCACTAATAAAGAATACAATTTTTCCCCTTATCGCTTAGAAATATACTTGTTCGAAAATTAAGTTTAGACATTTTCCGTATTTAAATCTATATATCGCAGATAAAACTCAAACGATTCAAATCTGCATTAATTTCTTCCAGAAAAATAGTGCTTTCAAAAAGTACCAAACAATTTAGTCGAATTTGGTCCTATATAGGACTCAGTACTCGAATTCCAAAATAATATACCAACAGCATATATTGTGTGAGTAAATAAACTACTTTTTCAAATTTTTAAAAAATTGCCTCAATGAGTTTGAATAAAATTAAACTTCCCGTTTTTTTCCTTTTTGGTACTTTTTTCCCCAGTGAAGTTGCAAAAATTTTATTACAATAAATATTACAGAGTGAATCCGTAATTTAATAGGAATAAATCAATAAACCGAAAAAGTTTACTTAATGTGCTGAAAAAAGTACCATAAATACAGTTTTCTCCCTTTTACACCTAAAAAGTACTGAATTTTAAAAAAGTACGAAACATGTGTATCATAATTTTGGAAGATGTATCCAAAATATTTATAAAAATGTTATTATATTAATTAGTTTAAAAGTTATAAGGGGCCAAAAAAGGTACCAAAATCACCTTTGTTACTCATCTGCTCATTTTAAGAGTAGATACAGGTGCATTTAGAAGTTTTCTTGTATCACTTATATTATGTAAGATAATTAAGAAAACCTGTTTTACCCGTTTTTTCCCCTTTTTACCCATAAATGCACAAATTTCCAAAAATCCCTCCTTAGTGGATCTATCTACTGTCAAAATTTCATTAAAAAATAGTAAGGTTCAACATTTTTAACTAAATTCCAATCGGTTTTTGTTGGTCGAATAGGCCGAAACATGGAAGGCATAAAAGGCTCCTTTGTTTTCGTAAAGATTTTCGATAATAGGAATTTTTCTTTGAAAAAATTCTAAAGCTGTTAAAGAAATCTCTAAATCGAATTGATTCGCTAAAAGTGGTATTTTTGTCTTTGTCTTTTAGAATATCGTTGATAGGGACGTTGATTTTAATTGTAGTAGTGTGAAATTTATAAGAAACATGTATTTTGATACTGTAATCAATCAAAAAGTAGATTTTGCCTTTTTAGAACTTATAAACATTATACACATACATGGTGTAGGGTATCATGTACTTGGCCATGCCAGACTAAAATTTTTTAATTGTTTTTAATTAACAATAATAAAACTTAAAAACAAACAAATTTTTAAACAAAATCTGATATTTGAATAAAAATGATTTCAAAGAATTTTCAACTTCCTTCATATTTGAATTATAAAAGAACCATCATACTTCCGAGAAAGCAAAAAATAATTCATTTTATATAATATTTTATTCATCATTTTTAATCTGCCAAGAACTCTGTTAACAAGGCATCACCAAACTGCCGACCCATAAAAAACGTCCTTAAAGATTCAAATCAGTTGCAAACGAAATAAGCATGAAATCACCTGAACTACTGCGCAACTAAAGTGATCACATCATTTTCTAGTTAAAAACCTGTTAAGATTCATCCAGCGTATCCTACTTTCGTCCTTAGTAACTGCCTGCTAGCCTGTTTGTCTGTCCCGATTCAACTGTCAGAACTTCCAAATAGTAATATTCGCACATCCTTGTAGGGATACTCACTTATACACTTACAGATATAATTGGCGCTAAAATGTTTTTTGTTTTTGCAAATATCTTGTTTTTCTGCAATAAGTTATCCTTTATTTCTTCGTCCCTTGTCCTGTGTTCACTTGTTGTTGTCTGTGTGTGCCGATTTTGTATGTCCTGCTGTGAAGGGTTATTGTCATGTTAAAATATGGTATAGCTATTGTTTTTATTATTGTCGGTGATTATGGATTTTTGTTATTTTTGTGCATTTGAGCAGAATTTAAGAAACTCGCTTTGTATGAAAAGGATTAGATTTTCTTTAAGGAAGTAAACTTCCCGCCTTTTTTGGTGATTTTTTTTATAAAATGTTTAACTATAACCACATACACATGATGTATCATATAGGAATATGTTAAAAGTAATATCACCCACAACAACAATTACAATACCAGCAATAATAATGATTATGTTAATAATGACAATACAATACCATCGATGATTAGTTCAAATTATTTACTTTGTTTTGATTTTTTGTTTTCAACATAAAGGATTCATTGTTAGGGAAATTTATAAATCCTTTTTATGTTAAAAAAAATTAAAAATAACAAAGAGTTCATCATGAGTTTTTAATATTCATACTTTTTTGAATTATTTAGATTTTGTGTTGATCTTCCTCTTTTCTAGAAATAACCATTGAACGTGTTGACAGTTGGTTGATGGAAAGATTTCATGCTGAATTTGTTTCTAATTTTAGGAATTCTTTGTTGGAGTTATTGGGTTCCATGAAAAATACATTTATATTTTTTGCCAATAATACAATATTCACTAGAGTTTTCCAGATATTATCTATGAAATTTTTAATTTAGATTTATTTATTAATTTTAGGTTTAAGTAAATTCCAATAATAAGATTTTAAAATTTGTAGATGAGAGATGAAGTGCGGATATACTACGAAGTAGTACTCCCACTAAATTGATAATAATTTTGTGGCAGTTGCACGTGTATAATAAGTAACTTCTGAAATTGTTCTTACCCTTTTAAAAAATTCGTTATTTTCGTTCAAACTTCCTGCTACATGTGTATGTATAAAATATTTATTTAAATTTTCTCAAATAACTTTGAATAAAAATAATCCGATGAAATTCTTCAATGTAACGCGTGTCAAAATTCTTATTCAATTCACTTCTACTTAACACATCCTTTTCCTTTCTTTCAACGATTTAAATTTTTTTGGAAACATGTTAATTAATTCCCACAATAACAGCCATTAAAGAAATCTCGTCATCATTACTATTACTTCCGTCGCTTCCTACAAAAGCGTCAAAATATTTTTCGTTTCTTATAATTCCTTTATTTCCATTTCATCACATTCTCGCTCGTCATTTTGTTAATTTTTTGTTAAAGGATGACATAGATTTAATTTTATTTTCAATGGAAATAAATATTGAAAGGAAATTAATGGTTGTTTTAAGGTTTTATGTGAAATATTTACAGTGTTGATGATAAAATAAAACCTGTATTAGGCGAACATCAAACTTTGCGAAGCGTGTTACTGTAATGAATAATTGAAAAAAATCTAAAGTTTTTAAAGTTGATTTTTAGGACCCATTTTGAAAAAATTAAAAATCTTTTTTTTTAATAATTTGGGCTGAATTTTAATCGCTTTAAGAAATAATTTCCAAAAAATATTTTCTGTAGTCCGTTTTAGTCCTCAGGCCGACAGACGAGTAAATGAAGAGTTTGAAAAGTGAAACGCTAAAAAAATTTTTCAGTATATACCAAATACTGTATATATTATAATTATGATCGCTACTCTAAATCGGTTAATAACCATAGATATTTCTTATAGTATTTTTTACGATTTTAAACGAAAGTATTATTCGTTGAAATCTGGTCCCTGGTAATTTAACACCAGCTACATTCAATCACAACAAAACTGTTTAATTCATTCTTAATGTACGACTAAATGACTGATTGACGAAAAGTCTGTGTGTCATAAGAAATTCAATTATGAATTCAAATTGCGTTTTAGCAATCAACCAAAGATAGCAGCAAGCAGGGAAGACAGAAAAACAGATAGAGGCAGAAGTAGAAGTAGACTTTGCTGTTCAATTTCAAAATCAAACGCAAAAGGATAGATAATGAGCTTGAGTTTATGTAGGAACGGGGAATGGTAACTGATGTTAGTTAGGTGTATAGATGGATGGATGTATGGTTTTATGAATGGAATAGGAATATAAATGCGCTACAATATTTATGCATTTATTTAATTTATTTTGTCTCTATTTATTTTATTATAATTCTAAAAATGTCATTAATCTAAACTTTAAACATATTCCAGACAAACAACCAGTAAGAGGAATTTAATGTTAAATTTTTTTTTATCAAAAGAATGTTTACGATTCTCAATCCTTTATTCCCTGCGCATTTTATTTATTTACAATCGTGATTCCTTTTTTTACAACATTTCCCTCATTTTTATAAGATATTTTTTAGTTTTATTTTTAAATTCTTATTCAAACCTTCTTCTGTTTTGGTTATTGTTTACAAAACCAACAAATCAATCTCGGCTTAAATTGTTGTTTTTGTTGGGGTTACAATAATACAGGTGATTGACAACAACAAATACAATGCTCATTATTTATGTTTGTTGTAAACCCTTTTTAGACATTGTACCTAGTAGTTTTATTTGTTGGCCTTTTTTAAGCCTTCCTAGAGCAACAGCGCATAGACAAATATTGGAGTATTATTTACACACGTGTAATAAATTATTCAATATTCTTCATACTCTTAATATAATATTTCTAGCTCTCTCTCACTCTCTTTGTTTATGTCTCCTCTTTGCTCTGCCGTCTATTTCAAAGGGATCCAAACTTCATCGAACACTATAGTAAAGGATTGACTGTTTGACTGACTGTCTTTGGGTTTGTCGGTCTGTCTGTTGGCTCAAAGTCATGTAAAAATCTATTTACAATGTGAAGAAAAAAAATTCAATCATGATTGTTATTTTTATTTATTTCTCTTTTTTACGTTGAGAAGGCTTTATTGTTTGTGTCGTTTTACCAACACCAATACATGTTTTTGTTGTTTTGTTTACAATTTCTTGACTCTGACTTGTTTTGGCCTTTTTCCCCCTTTTTCAGTTCTTTTGTCGTTGTTGTTCTTAGACATGTTCTTAGATTTAGTGATAGAACTTGTTGTAGTTTGTAGAGAGAAAAAAAAAAACGAAAAACCCAGCAGGCTCCATCCAACCAATACATAATTTTCCATTGACTTTTCGTTGAGAAGGATGGCCGTTACAAAAATAATAACAAAGAGAATATTTAATAAACAAAAGTACAGTCTTAAGACCAGTTTTTCTTTCCACAAAGAAAAACATGTTAAGTCAACTTGTTTTTTTTTTTCTTTATATTTTCTTTAGATTTTCAATTGAAATTTTATAATTTCTACAGGTCTTTGACTTGTACAACAACAAACAGAATTTTTCTTTTTGATTTTTTCTATTTTCCCAAACAATGAAAACCCTTTTTGTAAAATTCGGGTATAAAATTGTGTTTTTGCTCAAAGTAGTAGGAAATTATTTTTATTGAGCCACAACCAAATATTATTGTCGATTCCCAAATAATGTGACAATGTGAATTATTTTATAAACCGATTAAAGTCATAAACGGAAGGAAGGAAACACAGATTTTTTTAAATATTAAAAACAAGTGTAGTCACCTGTAAGACTGGTAATGGAAAAACAATAAAAACAAGGTTTTTAGGGGAACCGAATTAAAATGTTTTGTTTCCTTTTTACACAACCCTAATAAAAATGTC